>NC_034412.1:88223114-88254175 GCF_002078875.1 Numida meleagris
ATCATGGGGGGTTTGTTTTGCTCCCCATCTGAGACTTCCAGGTCAGAGAGTAGAGTGCTCTGAGGACAACTGGTCTGGCTTTTAAAGACAGACGTAAAAAAGGCATTGAGAACCTCAGCCTTTTCATTGTCCTCAGTGGCCACATTCCCAGCCGTGTCCAGTATGTCTTTATTGTCTTCTTTCATGTCTTTATTTGTATTTTTTTAAGAATGAAGTGATGTGCCTAAGATCCAGCGGTCTCTGTACTGTCAAATGCAATGATAAAGCTCTGATTGATTTTATTCAGCTGAGTGTTTTCTTCCTAGCTTTTTAATATGTCTGTGACACATTAATATGCAGTCTTCTTGGCCTTCCAAAATATCCACCAGAATTTGTAATGGTGATGCAGGCACCTGAATGGTTAATTTAAATCTGCAGAAAACAAGTTTGCTTTTCTCAGTTGCTTTTTGAAAATGCTACAGATAATATATTGAAAAGTAGTTGTCAATGTTATCTTCCATGCCTGTTGGGTATTAGCCTGCAACAGTCAAATTATGCAATTTGAAAAAACAGTCAAAATATAACTGGAAACTAGTCTCCTTTTCCAAGAAAAATAATCCTTAAAACATTTTATACTCCTTCCTCTGCTTGGATTTCGAAATGGAACTTTATTTCCTGTTGCTTCAAATGTGGTGGAATGCTAAATGCTCTCAATGAACAAAAAATAAAAAATAGAAATATGAAATATGCAGCCCTAAAAGCGGATAAGAAAATTATATAAAGGTGATAAAAGAAATGCAAATTAAGAGCCTTCTGTTTGTTAGTATTGAAAATTAAAATCCTCATTTTGTCTAATCACAGTGATATAATATTATATTAATAAGTTAGTACTAAAACTGAGCAGAAACCCAAGCACTAAGGACCATAAATCTTAATTATAGTCAGAAGGAAATTAATAGTTGGCTAATGCTGGTTTGCTTCATTACTTCAGAGCCATTCATTAACAAAGTAGGAGGCTTGTAGTTTTCATCCATATGTCAGGGTGAGAAGTCAATGCCAAATTTATAAACAAGGATTTAACACAGCACATTTTTCTGGAAGTATTGTAGTGATAGCTTTCCTGCCAAGAAACTGCTGAATGGAAATTTAGCCTTGGTATTAAAACCTCAAGTTTAACAAAATGACCAAGATAATAAAGATGTTCATGGATTTGTTTGTAAAGTTGTTGTAGATAACACTTTCCTGAAGAAGTCAGTATTAAAAGCATGCTATGGCCTAGATAAAACCCAGATGTAAGTAATAATGGAAAGATTTAAGTGCAGAAGGTCTGAAAATTTACTCATTTACAGGGAAAGCTACATATCTAAAAGATCCGAAACAGCTTAAAAGTAGTTAGCTCTGCTCCAGCCCTCATCACGAAAATGCATGATTATATTAGTGCTTCTATTCTCCTTCCTCTGCACATTTCCTTTATCTCACTGTGAAATTACTGGGCTGTAGACTGGCTTTGGTGTGTGCACTATCCAGATGACTTTCCACTTGAGCTCGGTTCCTACTTACACCATTTGATGCTTTTAGAGTACAATTAATAATTCCAGAAAACTGAAAGGAAAAATGGTTTATATGCAAAATACCCTCCAGCAAAAATCCCCGAACACTTTGCAGATGCTGATTAATTAAGCCTCACAGCCCCTTAAGCAGGCAAACATCACAGCCCCTGTTTTCTGGCTGAATGAACTGAGGAACAGAGCAATTATTACAAGCTTCTGCATTTACAGCTGCAAGTAGCCCTACTTATCCTGCCACATGGCAGTATTTCAGCAATACTCAGATCCTCCCAGTGTTGCACTTGGTACATCAGTGAACATGCAGGAGACTTGTGGATGCAGGAGGCTCAGCTCACCAAACTCCATGCAAGTGTCAAGCCTGCTTGGCTAAGATATTACTCAGCTGAGCTGCTTTAAGTTTTAGAAATCTTCAGTACTTGCACTAGTAGCTAAACAAGGAATTTTCATGTTGTAAATGATTCAGACCCTGCTGGATAAACTGAAAATTAATTTATCATAATCTTGAAGCTGTGGAAAACAAATATTATGAAGATTTAAATCAGTTGCTCAAGCAAATATATTATAAAGAAGAGAGTTTGTTGGCTTTAGCAGATGTGTTGCTGAATTACATGAAGGTGACAGTACAGACTCTGTTTGCTTCCCTCAATAGGAAATGTTCCATGTATTAGCAATGCACAGAAACAAAAGCATCACTTTATTTAAGCACACAAATTGAGCCCTGCTGCAGTGAAGCTTGTGATAGCTTTCGCATTGACTGCACAAAGAAGATTCTCAGGCTTCAAAGACTGTAACCTAGTGCAAAGAGGCAGAACTTTGTCTTGATTAGTGTTATGTTGCAAAGGTCACTGTCTTGGATCAATTTGCAAGTGCATGGCCTTGTCATTAAGTAAAAGATGAATTCTCAAGTTCTATCAGGAACTAATGCTAAGCTAATGCTATATAATAGAAGTAGGGAGAACTAAAATAGAAACTTCAATTAGATATGCAGAGAAATCCTACCTGGAAGTACATATTACAGAAATTATCAACAATTTTGTTGCATTATCAACAGAATTTCACCTGGAGAGTAATAGTTTCAAGATTAGCCAGTACAGTTTCAGGCTTGTTCTGGGATCTAACAGTTTGCTTTTGCAAATGGTTTATCAATGAAAGCAGTGAAAGCTTGTCAAAAGTGAGACAGTTTTGAATCTGAGGTTCTGTTTCCTTCTAAAAGATTGATGGTATTTGTTTGCCTCATTTCCCTGAAGCTTTTACTGACTATGCATACAGTATAATGATATGCAAATATAAGGCAAAATGTCTTGTAATGTACATGTGTTTTACATAAATCTATGTAGGACAGAATTCTATTTGGTGTTATCAGAAGTGCTCAAGTGTGAAAGAGCAAATTTTGTCTGCTGTGGTGGTTTGGAGCATTGCGTTATAAAGGCTGTTGGAACAGAGATCTGCCTGGAAGAGGATCTTGCTCCAACATTGGAATTAATGGCAAATCCCTTTGTAACACCTTCCATTCAGTTCAGTGTGTCACAGAAAATTGTCCCTCTGTTTCCATCTTCAGCGAATTTAATTCAAATTTTCACAGCTCTTATGAGGAGAAGGATCAGCTCCAGGTCTTGTGTGGTCACCACACAAGCATTCTTGTTTCAGTCGTTCAGTGCACTTAGTTGGTGGTTTTCCTTATTAATCTCTTTTCTTACCTACCTACTTCTCTCCCTTTCTCTCACCCCTCCCAGTTCACAAAGCCTGTAAGTAAAATAACAAAGTATGTAACTCCGAGCTTCCATGCAAAGCACCAGGGAGCATAATACGACATGAACAGAAGGAATCACAAAAACATGTCCCCAGACCAGAAACCCTAAATTAAATTTGTCAGCTTACCTAAGGACTAAAAGCTATCTCTGAATGCTGCGCTGCAACTTAAAGATTGAATTAACCACTTTCATCATTATATTTTTACATCAGTAAAGCCAATCCAACTTCACAAAAAGAAAGACACAATCAATACAAAAGTGCAATTTGTAGAGTTTGGATAAGTATGTTACCAAGTTGGTGGAAATAATCACAAATTATAGTCTCTAAATTCTCTGAACACGAGGCCAGCATCATTCAGTGAGGCCTGAAAGCTTACTTGATTTCATTATGACATAAACATAAGCAATATTATCCTTCCTAGGAGTGTTTTCAGGGCTGTTTAATGCTTGGTCATACAATGAAGTGCTGTTTAAACTAAGATGCCCTTAATATCTTCTATCTCCAGAATTCAAATGATCCAACTCTATCATCTCACTCACCATTTTGAGTGGAACTGCAAGAGGCAAAATGCTTGGTATCTCCCAGACTGCAGGTAGGATATGAACCAACATGTTGCTAGAGCCATGGGATGATAGGAATGAGCTAGTAAATAAAACTCATTAGGTAATAGGAAAGCCATGATGTAATTCACAATTAAACTTTCCTTTCTAAGAGTTTGGTCTTTCAGAAACGTTAAAAGCAGACTTTTACCCAGCGCTTTTAAACACCACGAGGACCTTATTAATCATCCTGGGTGGGTTAAACACTCCATCTCTTGCTGACTCAGTGCCATATCTTTTCCCTCATCATTCACAAAAACCCATCATTTTCTACCTGACTTCAGACTTTTCTTATGAAAGTGACTGATAGGTTTTCAGCCTTGCTATGTAAAGCCTGCCAGTTTCAATCTCAGATGTGCATAAGACCATGTGAATAATTTCCCAAGGCTTGGGTATCAGAATGAATTTCTCAGAGTGATAGTAGTATAGATGAGATTCTGTCTTTAGGGCCTAATGCCTATCATTAGGGAGCTAAAACTTGGCTGTACAGCAGTGAGAGAAGTTGGACCATGCAGAAGGACATAATTGGGGTAAGACTTAAAATAGCAAGCTGGTAGCGGTAGATGAGAGAACTACAGAGGAGGGAAAAGAATTATGAGAAAACATATGAAAAAATATTCACAGGGTTCCCTGTGATCAAACCACTGCTCCCTTTCATCCCAGCTGCTTATGTCTAGTAGCAGCCTCTCGTAACAGCTGATGTAGAATTATGGAATCACGAAGGCTGGAAAAATCCTCTAAGATCATCTGGTCTGAATGTCCACCTACCACCAATATTTCCCACACATCTTATTTATTTGTGGATGTGGGGCAGAGGAAAAATGGTTTTTATGCACAATCCCTTTCTCTCTTGTTGCTACACCTGTGCTACCCAAGTTTGGGTTCCTCCTTCTTTCACATGCTTACATTCTTACTTCCTCGATGGAAAGCATTTCGTGCCATCTTATCACACAGAAGCCATTGCTTGTTCATCTGACAATACCCTGTTTTTCCTTCAAACAATCATCTTGGTTAACAAGAGCTTGCATGCCTTGCTCGTAAAAATCTTCATAGCTTAAGTGAATCTACCTCTTAGCAGGGTCCTGAAGCTGTATGTTTGGCGTTAAAGGTCACAGGAAAGACACGATAGAAGGCATTTACATTTTTGTTTCCAAAAACCACTGGTTTGATTTCTAACCCTTTTTATAGACAGTGGGCATAGGTCTTCTTTTACATACACAGTTCAATATAGTCATATTCTCCTAGTCAGAAAGACCAGTCATCTCCCTTCTTTGGAAAGCTTTTAAGATATTGGACAAATCATTCCAAAAATAGACGTATTTATCAACCTGCCTTTCCAGTAGGTTCTCTGCTCAGCTTCAGCACTGATCCCAGGCATCCTTCCCTTGGACATGAGCTTGGCTATCCTTCACTTGCCCATAACCACTTCAGTAGTTAACTTCCAATGGAGAGCCTGTAGGTTGCAAAGGGGAAAAATAGTGAATAAATAGGTTTATTCTCATGAAAGATTGTCAGAACCCTTTTACACTGGGACGCTCTCAATCAGCTGCACCTCAAAATCTAGGGTTCTGCTTTTTTTCCCATTCCAGAGTATTTACAGTGTTTCCAGAGTATCCCTAAGAGGTACAATAGAAAGTACTATCTGAGCATTTTCCTATCTAATAGAGAAGATAGAGAAATTAGTATCTGAACTTTGCAAATTGCATCATCAAATGGTCATGGGGTCAACCATTACAAATCTCCACAGAAGGTTAAAAGAAAAATCCTTCACAGTATTTCTTCCCTGACTTTATCTTCTTTATGTGTATGTGTCCTTATCTTGGTTTCATTTCTATTTCATATGGATCTAGTGTAATTAGTATTGGAAGCATCATTTGGTTTGTCTGATAGTAATGACCTAGAGAAAAATAAAGTCCATTGCAAAGGTCATCTGTATTAAAAGAAAAACACCCTCTTACAGGTTTTAAACATTGCAGTAAGCTGAACCATGGAATCTCCCTAAGTAAAAGCATTTATATCAGATTTTCAGTCATAATTGGTTCGTGGTTATTCTTTCCTTGGGCTTAGGAATGGAGGAGGTGAGTTCTTTAAGATCCTTTCCTTACCTTAGATGACTTTAAAAATCGCTCCTCACACTTAAAGCTCCCTGAGGGCAGCCTGCTTAATTTCTGTGCACTGAGCACTGATGTCTAACTAATTTACATAGTTTCAATTTTTATATTTTTAACTTTTCTTGTGAAATTTTCCAAGACATCTATGAAAAGGTTTTTAGAATGCTTTTTTTCCTTCCCTTTTTTTTTTTTTAAAAAAAAAGAACAGTGAAAAGGCTCTGATTTAAAGGCACCAAAGCAGAAGTTACTTGCTTATGCCACTAACATCTGCCCTTAGCTATCATTAATTCTTATATGCATAGATTTCTACAGACAGCAAAGGCTGTTATGATAATCTAGTCTGACTCCACTGCATAACACAGACCAAAGACATTCACCAATCATTTCTGCATCCAGACATTAAGCTATAACCTCACTTTTAAAAAGCATACTAATTTGATTGGGTGACCTATCAATTCCAACAACCACTTATCCTTAAAATTTGTGTATGTCTACATTCTATGAAGGATGCTCCAAAAGTAACGCCTCCTATTTTATTATATTGGCCCCTTGCTGTCGGAGGCAGATGTTGGTGATACAGCAAGAGAGGTTGAACCTTCCCACCAATATTCTGTTACATTTTGTTGCTGTGTGACAGATGGAAGCAGAGGGGCAGTCTGACAAAATGGCATCTGACATGGAAGTATGTATGGAGTAAGCGTGTGTCATTGAATTCCTCCATGCGGAAAGAATAGCACCCACTGATATTCACTCATGCTTGCTGAACATGGATGTGAGCACAGTGAGAGGTGTGTGGTGTGTTTCAGCAGCAGTGACAGTGATGCGAAAGATCAGCCACGTTCCGGAAGGCCATGCAGATTTTTAAGAGCGAGGCATGCAGGCTCTTGTTCATCCGTGACAAAAATGCATAGCTAATGGTGGTGACTCTGTTGAAAAAGAGTATTTTGTAGCTGAGAAATTTCTCTATCAAATAGTATTATTGTGCTCTTTGTATCTGTTGAAGTTTCCACAGAAATAAATAGGAGGCACTACATTTAGAGAGACCTACATATTTACATATATCAAGATCCATTTTCTAAACCTTGAATCTCTCTATTCTGCATTAAACAGTCATAATTCTTCCACAATTAGATCTATCATTTGATTGTGCTCTTGGTCTTATACACTTTCAAACAGACTAAATAGACTTTTTTCATTATGTCTACATGATAAAATCCATTTTTCAGAACTCAGATCATTCTTGTAACTCTTTTCTAGTTATTTTCAGTCTATCTTCTCTTTGAACTCCTGGCCCTAAACAAGAGGAACATTTTCAAATAATGGTCCCATTTAATTTCACCATTCCTACACAATATCAATCACTACATTCACCCCAGGGAAACAGCTGGTAAAAGCACAAGTATGCTTAAATAATGAAACATAATGGCATGGATAAACATTACACTAAATATTTAAGACAAGAAAGCAGTTAGCAGAACTTGGAGTAGCCTTTCTTCATTACTGCATCCCTATGGTAATGTCCAACAGGCGTTAAGTAAGCTTCTGTTAAGCAAATTGAATACAGTTTAAAGTTAGAAATAATTGATGTGATTAAATCCGTGTATCCATTCTGCTGACTTTATCATTTTATAAGCATTTACAGGCATCCAGTACTCCTCATACCCAGGAAAATGAAGAAGTAGAGTGCTCGGTGGTTGTGTACTGGCTGTGCTAGAACACAAACCATGTAAATGTGTGATAGTTCGAACTTTAAGCTAGAGTTCATAAAGTAGAGCTTGAATTATTACATTACCATCAACTGACAAAATATGTAATTTATCTTATCCATGAAGGCCCTTTGTTTCAAGCTGTGACAATATATTCTCCTGTGCTTACAACAGGGTGTGTAATGCTGACAATGATTAAGATTTCTTTAGATGTTCCATCTGTGTACCACATCCTCATGTAGATCATGAGATCTGAAACTGATCAGAGATCTCACCGAAACAAAGTACGGTATCAAATATTTTTTCAGCCATTTATGGCTTAATGTTTTTCCCTGTCTATGGTTCTGCAGTATAAAATTTTTCTCATTCATTTGAAAACTTCAGATATTTTCTTTGGTTAAAAACAAAACAAAAAAACCATTTTTTATAGGTCTTCTTTAGTTCCAACACTCTATAAATTACCTAGATCATAAGATGTTACATTGTCAGTGTCACTTTTCTTTTAAAGGTGTAAGATTGACAGGCCTCAGATACATTATATAGTGTTGTGGAGCCTTCACATTCAGATCTGGTAGCTCTGGGTGAGGTGTAACAGTGTAGGGAGTGACAGAAAGGTATCTCCAATGTATCAGAAGATGGGAGATATACATACTAGCGACAACTACCACTTCATGTCACCCACATGGATTTCCTGATATAACTCTGACAAACACCACTACACTTTGCTTTTGAACGATTCAATTTTTGTGATCGACAAAAAAACATTTTCTATGACTTTATTTTCAGAAATGACTGAAATACTTTGGCTTATATTTTCAAAAATGTTTCATTATACATGTACCACAGAAATCACATACCTCAAAAGCTGAAATTTAGCCATGTTATGAGCAACTGAAACCAGGAATGCTTAATTCAAGATATTGGGAATCCTCAAAGAGGTGGTGTTGCTAAGCTCACTTATAAATGATCAAGGGGAAAAAGTTTACTAGAGATCAGAAGACTGGTGCCACAGAGCTTGTGATGATACCTGGTGCTGAGGGTGGAGCTGCGAGTTTCTTTTTCTCCCTTCTCCTCAGCAACATTCTCATTTCTCTCCATCATATTTGGGAAGTTGTGGCTTTCAGGTAAAGTCCCTACTGACTGGAAAAAGGGAAACATCACTCCCCTCATTAAGAAAGGGAGAAAGGAAGACCAGACCAGGGGAACTACAAGCCGGCGAGTCTCACCTCTGTGCCCAGGAAGATCATGGAACAGACCATCCTGGAAGAGATGTCAAGGCACATGTGAGATGAGGAGGTGATCCGAGACAGCCAGATTGTCTAGGGCAGATTGTGACCGGACAAAGGCAAATGGCTTTAAACTAAAGGAGAGGAGGACATTTAGGTTAGAAGTTAGGTGGAAAATCTTTACTCAGAGGCTGCCAGAGAAGCTGTGGGTGCCTCATCCCTGGAGGTGCTCAAGACAGGGTTGGATGGGGCCCTGGGCAGCCTGAGCCAGTGGGGGGCAACCAGCCCATGGCAGAGGGTTGAGGCTGAATGGGCTTTTAACCCAAGCAATTCTGTGATTCTGTGATTCTATGATTCTATGTTTACATGATTTACTGTAACATTTGCAGCACTTTTGTGCCTACCTCAGGGATTTGAATTTCAGTCTGACAACACTTCAGCACTCAGAACTGTCATCTCAGTACATTCACAGCGGTAGTGCCAGTGATGTGCCCAGGTCCCCTAGATTTCTCTATGATTTTCTCTCAGATGATGATGTAACTTTATTAACTACCTTTATTAACCAACTGACAAAATGAGATGACTCAGTGGCAAAGCCAACTGATGCATGAAGTCAAGGAAACCTGAGAACTTTTGCTTCTGAGTAGATTTGGCAACTTTCAATTTTGTAAATTGAGTTTGTAATTTTAATTTTGTTAATCAAACAAAAACAAGTGTGAGAACTAAGAATAGAAGTGTATCTTTAAATGCATTTTGTGCTGGTAAAAAATTTGTTCTGTTAAAAACAGCCATCTGCTTATGTCTCATTTCTCTTTCTTCTGCAAGAAACTTAAACATATCTGAAGAGAATCTGAATAAGAGAATTTCAGGGTTCTGAACAGAGCAAAATGTGAAATAGAAAATTCCTGTGTATCTTCTCATAAGTTTTGTCACTAGCTGCAAAAAATCATTCACTTGGAAAAAAATTAAAATACTCACCATAAGAGCAAAAAAAAAAGTGCTTTTTTTTTCAAGTACTTTAGAGTTGGTTGAACCAGTCAGGCTGAACAGTCTCAGGTCTCTCAGCCTTTCCTCATAAGGGGAATGCACCATTCCCTTAACCATCTTGCTGGACTCTCCTTTCTAGAGGTCCCTGTCTTTCTTGAACTGAGGAGCCCAGAACTGGACACAGCACTCCAGATGTGGCCTCATCAGGGCAGAGAAGAGGGGAAGATCACCTCCCTTGACCTGCTGGCCACACTCTTTTTAATGCACCCCAGGATACCATTGGCCTTCTTGGCCTCAAGGGCACACTGCTGACTCATGGCCATCCTGTTGTCCACTAGGAAACCTAGGACCTTCTCCACAGACCTCCTTTCCAGCTAGTCATTCCCTAACCTGTACTAATGCATGAGGTTATTCCTCCCCAGGTGTAGGACTCTGCACTTGCTTTTGTTGAATCCAATAAAATTCCTCTCCTCCCAGCTCTGATGCCTGTCCAGGTCTCACTGAATGACAGTACAGCCTTCTGGAGTGTCAGCCAATCCTCCCAGCTTTGTATCTTCATCAAACTTGCTGAGGGTGGACTCTATCCCTTCATCCACGTTACTGATGAAGATGTTGATCAAGACCGGACCCAGCACTGACCCCTGGGGAACACCGCTAGTTACAGGTCTGCAAGCAGACTCTGCACTGCTAATGACCATACTCAGCTCTGCCTGTCATCCAGTTCTCAATCTGCCTCACAGTCCACTCATATATCCCACCATCCAAAATGTACCCATGAGGATGCTGTGGGAGACAGTGTCAAAAGCCTTGCTGAAGTCAAGGTACACAGCATCCACTGCTCTCTCCTCATCTACCCAGCTGGTCATGACATAGAAGGCTACCACAATGGTCAAGCATGATTTCCCCTTAGTGAATCCATGTTGACTACTCTGATAACTTTGTCTTCCAGCTGCTTGGAGACTGCATCCAGAAGAAGCTGTTCTTCCCAGGGATAGAGGTGAGGCTGACTGGCCTGTAATTTCCTGGCTTCTCCTTCTTACCCTTTTTGAAGACTGCTGTGACTTTGGCTTTCCTTCAGTCTTCAAGCACCTCTCCTATTCTCTGTGACCTTTCTTAGATGATAAAGAGTGGTTTGGCCATCACTTCTGCCAGCTCCCTCAGCACTCATGGATGCATTCTGTCATGGCCCTTGGATTTGTGTGCATTGATTTTGCCCAGACAGTCTTCAACCAGATCCTCCTAAACAATGGGGACATCTTTCTTTCCCCAGAATCTCTCTCGTCTCCAGGCTCTGGGATTCCCAAGGGGCAGTCTTAGCAGTAAAGACTGAAACAAAGGTGTTCATTAACTCTGCCTTCTCTAACCCTGACCTTCAGTCTGAGAAAAATTATTTTTCAAGCAAAATGAAGCTGCTCTGTTATATCAGAGAAAATTGAACAGAAAAAAGTGACTGAATTTGTTTTTATGCTATTATATTTTACTTCACAAACTTGGGTTTGAAACAATGAAGATTAAGCCATTTTGCAGTATTTGATTTTGTATCTACAGTAAAAGTGCAACAGATTTGACTCCCTCCTGAGTTTTTACACAGATGCTTGACAAGGTAAGGTTTTACTTCTCGAGTATAAATGGTTACAAGAGGAGGAGGCAAACATAAGGCTTAGAACAATAAACGTGATAATGAGCAATCTGGATGCTGACCACACTTGCTGCCAACTGCTTTTATGAGCATTACCAAATCAAAGGGAAAATGTGCTAAGGGGAATAGAGATGAATCAATGTGTGGATGTAAACTGAGGGCAGCGTAACACATACTTTGATCCTATGGCAACTGAATTATTTAGATTTAAGATGGGAAAATGTTCTATCTGCATAATTTCACCAGCAACCTCAAAATCAAAGAACATTTTATTTCCTTATTTCATTGCCTCATTCAATGCATGGAAACAGTAGCAGGACTATAAATGATCCATATGTTTTTTTATTTAATAAGTTTTCTTTTAATATAAACAGCTAATCCTGTTTACAAGGGGAACAATATACAGGTATGGAACTGGTATTACAGCTTCATATTCTCAGTAATATAGAGAGTTTTTTAATAAAAACTATAGTGGGAGAAATCCTTCACTAAGAGGCTTTTAGATGTGCCATCAGACTGCTGGTGAATCCTCTATATGCAGTCTGTTCAGACCAACAAGCTTTGTTTTCTTCATTGCAAATTCAGTCCAACCAGACCTGGGGCCAGGCCATAATTCCCATAACGTATGGGAATATATCAGTATCTTCTTCCCCTCGCTCTGTCCTCATGGCTGTGGATAATCTCTCTTCTACTCCTGGAGTCTATCTGCTGCGTGGTAGACAGTTCAGCTATAAGCTCTGTGCATGTGTGTTTGTGTGCCTGCCTGTCGCTTATGATGCAGTCCAGAAGGTAAACAGTATCCTGGGCTGCATCAAAGGAGGGATGGCCAGCAAGGCAGGGAGGTGATTGTCCCCCTCTGCTCTACCCTCATGAAGCCCCATCCTGGAGTAATGCATCCAGGTCTGGGGCCTCCAGCACAGGAAGGATGCGAAGCTGTTGGAGTGGGTCCAGAGGAGGACCACAAAGATGATCAAAGGGCTGGAACATCTCTCTTATGAAGAAAGGCTGAGGGAGTTGGGCTTGTTCATTTTGGAGAAGGCAGGGAGACCTCAGTGCAGCCTTCCAATACTTAAAAGAAGCTTATAAGCAGGAGGGAGACTGACTTTTTACATGATCTGATAGTGTTAGGACAGCGGGGAATGGTTTTAAATTAAAAGAGGGGAGAATTAAGTTAGATGTTAGGTGGAAATTCTTTACTCAGAGGGTGGCGATGCACTGGCACAGACTGTCCCATCCCTGCAGGTGTTCCAGCCCAGGCTGGATGGGGCCCTGGGCAGCCTGATCTTGCGGGTGGCATCCAGCCCACAGCAGGGGGCTGGAACTGGATGGGTTTTAAGGTCCCTTCCAAGCCAAGACATTCTTTGATTCTATGATACTTGCTTTTCGGTAAAAACTGTTCCCTGCCAAATAAAATTACCTGGTTGTTGGGCCACAGAAACTGTGATTTTCTTCCTGCTTCAGCCTAAGGATTAGAGAGCGTAGTGCTGAAGCTCAGGTTTCCCCTTTCTTTTTGTGAATGTTATGACATGGATGCTTGTGGGTTACACTTACTCTTTACCCTGGTCAAACTGATATTTAAATTATTCCCTGTGCAGAGGAATAATTTCCACCTATGAATGAGAAGGGCTCTGCCCACACAGATTACCCTGCAGAACTGTGGTGAGAGTAAAGTCATGAAAAATAAGGATCAAGGTTCTGCAGAGAACTTGAGCAAGAAGGAAAGAAAGCACAGTTTCTACCCCCAATTTATTTCATGACAGGAAATTGACCTTTCCTGTAAATATCAAGGAAAGAGAGGTGCTCTCCTGAAGCCCAATTAGCTGCTCAATACCCTGAGAAAATGTCTCTCCATTCCTCCCTAAGGATTTTTTTCCAGCAGCAATGTGCTTTGCATGCATTTCTTGCAAATTTTTATTCATACTCTCCCACTTTCATTGCATGAGCTCTCTGTCCTCATGTAATGCATAGGCCAGAGAATGACTTGATGTGACTGTTTATGGATTACACTAGAGTTCAGCACAAAGCACTGATTTGAGTGTTGTGATGCCCCAGTCCCACCATGGACCTGACTGCCAATTAACAATGCCCCCAGACTATACTCATCAGTGTAACAATTGCATCAGTATAGGTGTTTCCTGTTTTAAAGTTTAAATGCATAAATTTATCTGCCTATAGGATTATTTTGCTTACAGCTTTATAATGGAGCACGATTGAAGGTTTTACTGAGATGACATATATGTCAGAAAAAAATACATTATTTCAGGGCCATTTTAAACACACCAGAAGTGTATCCTTAATTGAATCTTGCTTCATCGCCTGGGAGTGCATCTTCTGTGGGATTCATTATGTACTCCTGAGATAGCAGCAAATGTGCATGAGAGAGTACATGAAATAAATAAAGCTCTGATGCAAAAAGGCTCAGAACAGAACTCTTAATGGGGATATTTCCTACAGGCAGCTTTTGGCATTGACTTTGCTTAGAAAGGTCTCATGATCTAGCAGAAAAAGAATTTAGTTTCTAAGAACTTGGTGTGCTTAGAAAGGCAAAGATCTTTGTCTCAGGCATCTCTGATAGCTTGTCAAATTTAGGCTGCTGTAAGCAGGAGAAAAAGATATTCAAAAATATTCAAAGAAATTACCTAACTGCACCTTCTTTTACTAATGTGATATCCCCACATTATCCCTACTGTACAAGTTTCCAATTCCCTTAGAGCCAACACCAATTATCCCTGGAGCATTCCAGCTGAATGCAACAACATTTCAATGTTCTGCTCACCTATTTAACTCTACAGTGCTCTGAAGCACGAATGCACCCACTTCTCATCTGTCAACCAAGAGCTCTTTAATGACTATGGAACACAATTAAGTGCTGCAGTCGTAGTCTATATTGTATGTCTGAAACAACTCTGAAGCCTCTTTGTGCCCTCCTGACCCTTAGAAAACTAAAGCTGATTTTGATCCACTAATTGGGAAAGGAGTAGATTTGTCTTCAGTATCTTCTTTATGCTATTTCTCAAAGGTGAAAAAATTGTTTTCATAACCTTTCTGACTAGGAAAGGAAGTAGGATTACAAACATTCTCTTCTGTCATTGCCACCAACTACTCTAACAACATGTTTCACAACGACATAGCTGACACCACACCTATTCCTACCAGCTTCGGTACAACACATCCCAACACGAGGAGCAGTATCCCCAGAGCAGTTCCGTCTGCACATTATGGTTGAGGACACATTTGACCCGTGCTGTGGGACATGGTAGTCATGTCATGCCAGCATGGCTGGCTCCAAGCTTCCTTGCTGGATACAGCACAAGAGTGGGCAGAGCCAGTTCTCCATGGATATCATGTAGGCATAATCTGAAAAACCTGGTTCTTCTCCTGATCCCTTTGCATAGACTAATTTACCTCACCGAGGTACTGTCTTTGAAGACATCTATTGGAGCCAGTAAACTGAAGGATGCCTCAGGGTTCCTTCCAGTGCCTGCCCTAATACCACTGTAAGTGATGACAGGAGGAGGCGCAGAGTGACATATCCTTCTTCAGTCATGAAGATAGCCCCCTTTGCAAGTCTTCTTCAGCCACGAGTGCCTTTCAGTAGCTCCCCTCAGTAGCTCAGGGGAGATGCAAAGGATGCTGCAACAATGTTGTTGGTAGGTTGGTATTGGGATTTGGCCAAGTTATCAACGTTATCTAGTTTTATAAAGTATCATGAAAAAGTATGGAGAAGTGTAAGATACTGCTGTGAGAGTGGAATTTACTGAGTGCAATTTATTACTAGTATAGCTCCAGAGAAATATCCCAGCAGGAAATTTGGCCCACAGCCTTTTTTTTTTTTTAATACATATAAAAGAGTTTTCAGAAGCCTCTAGTGACAGAGAAAAGATAGTTAAAGAGAACAATTAAATAACAGTTGTCCTAAAGCCAACTGAAAATTACCTTTGATATCAGAATCCATCTGTGCCAATAAGTGAAGCCTACTGGGGAGAAAATGAAACTAAAAGAAATAAAAGTGTCACGACTACTGGAAAACAAGTAGATGAAATTAAGTCACCTTAGTTTGAAACATGCATTCACTGTTGAAAATTGAGTTTAACTTTCCTCTCTTCAATACCAGAATGAAAACTATTCTATACATACTGCCCTGAGAACAAAACTTCTGTAGGTTTTGGGCTTCTCCCCAAAACCAAATATATTATTATTGGAGCTTGAAATCTAATAAAGGAGAAACTGCTTCCATACATTTCAAGGCAAGATGAAAGTATTTTGAATCATGTAGTAAATCTATATCATAGAATCATTTGTGTTGGAAGGGACACTTAAAGGCCATCCAGTCCAACTCCCCTGCAATGAACAGGGACACCTACAGCTCCATCAGGTGCTCAGAGCCCCGTCCAGCCTGACCCTGAGTGTCTCCAGGGATGGGACATCTAACACCTCTCTGGGCAGCCTGTTTCAGTGCCTTTCCACCCTGCACTTTACCCTGCACCTTACTGTAAAAGCAATAATATAATTTATCTAAGAAATAGTATTCATTATTCACTACACAGAATGCAGAAAATCTAAAAATTTCAATTCTGTAGAGGTTTCTAAAGCAAATTTCTGAATATATGGCCTTTTGAATGTTTTGTCGTCAGCATCTCGCACTGAATTTTGTGACCTGAAATGATTGCTGTAATATTATGTAACAGGCATTCCCTCTCAAAGCTAGAAAAAATGCCTCAGTAGCTCCCATTGCTCCAAATTCTTTTGAAAAATAACATTTCCTTCTTAATAGTGATCTTCTCAGCTGCTTTTTAGAAGATAAAAATATAAAGCAATCTCTGCTTCAGTAATAATGATCCACTTCTTTTTCATGTCTCCTTTTTTAGTAAAAAACTTTCACCCATGCATGTGATTAAAAAAAATCAGCTCCCTGATCAGTTGGCTTTGGAGCTGTCACAAATTTTTTATCAAGAAGTGTACAGTAAATGAGCCTGAACAGAGTTTACACTGATTGAGTGATAGTAAACGCTTTATTGAGAGAACATGTTATGAAAGCAAAAAGTGTTGATGGCAAGGTCTAAAGAATAAAAACTATTATTTTGTGACAACAAAAGATTCCTTGAAATGATTTTCAACAGCTACAAAAACACAACAATAGAAATTGGTTATAATCTTAGCAAAGAGATTTAATGTAGTGCACTTTACATGGGATCAGATGCAAATTTAGGTCTGCAGGCCTGAATTACAAACCTAATTTTTCTGTCATGTTAGTGGAACAGCTCTTTCTGAAAACATCCAGTGCTCATTAGCACTGCTAAACCACCAGCAACTGCAAAACTGTAGTCACGTGTTTGGGTAGTCTTCCTGTTGGAGCACTGAGATTTCTTTAGTTAATACTCACGAATTCTAGCTTCTGACATAAGCATTACAAAATTTACTCTTAGTACAGAGTAACACCAAAGGCAGAAATGTAGCTTATAACTACATATACCATCACTTACAAGCTCAAAATGGAAAACAACAGTTTGGAAACTCTAATGATAATTTGAACAAATCTCTCTCCTGCAAATTACTTATCAGTCAATTACTCATCAGAATTTTCCTTTCCAGTCTTTCTACTGTTTGTCTTGTTAGGATTTTAAAAATTTTTACAAGAAAAACTAATATGAAATTCTTATTTTTGTAGAAGTATGGATTTTTAACTTTCTCCATACTTATAAAGAAATGCAGAAATAGAAATACAGGTATAGAAGAAGAAGAATATAGAAAAGGGGCTTTACATCATATGTTTTGGGAGAGTTTTTCCCAACTATGTTTACTACTTGAAAAAAGATTGCTCACAAGATCCAGGTGTATCAGTGGAACTCTGTCTCCCATCTACGGGGATTTTCTTGAGAACTGGGTTCAGATGTGTTATTTGATTCAGCTGGCCAGTAAATACCTCAGTTCAACTCACCCAGTTCAGGTCTTGTCTTTTGCTTTCTGTGTCCCTGGAGTTTGCCACTACCTATCACAAAAGCTTCCAGAAAAACACTTTATCAGTTTTGTCATATGTCTCCCATGCAGATCAAGCATCAGCCATTAAGGCAGTTGAAGACATTATTTTTTCTGTAAAAATAAACAAACTCAATAAGGTAAGAGTTCCTTCCTTTTCCCACCTCTGAGTCCCAGAATCCAAGTTCAAGTAGAATGATGGATCATTTCTAGAGGAATAATGAGTAGCTGGCCCATGCGAAGTAACTGCTCAGTGGCAGCCATTTCATGAATGAATGATACTTTCTTCTCTATGGTCTCTCTGTAGGATTTACTAATCAATACTGTGAGGCTATACTGCAGTAAAAAAAAGGCTGGAACTATAAATTCTTCAGCATTTCTCCATTTGATTTTGGAAGAATATAAGAACGGTACTAGTATCCCCTTAGCTCTTTCTTATCTGTTGCCAAGATATGCATATCCAAAAGAATTAACTATTTTTTAATATTAGAGATCTCTGGATCTAAAAGATTACAAGAAGAAACCAGAATCTCTTACTTCAGAGTGGTGCAGTTGTGAGACACGAGTAATTCTGCTCTTTCTGAACTCTATCATCAGTTAACGCAATTGCAACACAGGAGTCTTCTGTCTAAAAAGGAGTCTCTAAACGCCATCTTACAGTCATTTTGTTGCTTTGTTCTCTTGTACTTGCTGCACTATTGCAGGAGGAAGAAACATAAGAAACATGTGGGAAGAAAAAGAGAAAGGGATGTTAAAAAAAAAAGTAGTAAAACATAACTAATGGGTGTTAAAAGGGAGCAGTCAGGGACCTATAAAACCAATATCCCATTATTAAGGAAGGCAATTCAGTTAGAGAGTCAGTGCACAGACAATTACATTCTTGCCAAGGAACCCTGAGGCTATTCATGGAACTCTTTACCTGAATGCAAGTGTGTCATTGTTCCTTAAAAACAACAACAAAAAAACACACACACACACACAAAAACCTGGAACTCTGAGAGAAGAGCAAACTTGATTAGCACATTATACATTCAGCTACACATCAAATCAACTCAAGGGGCCACCTTACAGTTCTAAGAATACCAAATAATATTTAATAGAATAGCATTTTCAGCTAGCATGTAAAGTGCTTGTCATCTGTTCGGAGTTTTCATGGTTTAAAAATGGCTTATTTCTGATATTTCAATCTTGGGACATATGTAGTTATCATTGTAGGATGTGCAACTGCTTGGGAAACAGTTATATAAATAACTTCAAGGAACACAAATAGAGTACACTGATTTAGAAGCCTCATGAGTGAGTGCAGCTTTCTGGATATATGTAGTCAAAACGTTGACATTTATCATTTTGTAGTTTTTTCCACATTCAGAAGATTTGTAATTATTTGTATCCTGAGCAGGAATCATGCTTCTAGGCACTGAAATGCACATAAGAAACTCCAAAACAGGAACTGCCTCAGAAACATCGTGATGTAAACACTGTTCTCAGAATCATAGCTCCCCGAAAGATTAATGCCTCCATCCCAGTGCTGTACCCTGGACAATGAGAGGCTTTTATACTGAGTATTTATGAACTTAAGCAGGAAAATGAGGCAAACATTTTCCTCTAAAAATCTTTTTGTCCTTTAACTATATTAAATCATTGATTTTGTAGTACCTCCTGTAGCTACATAAAATAACAACAAATTCAAAGTTTTTACATCTACTTCAGTGTACAAGAGTTTGGGGAAGCTACAGAAGTTAGATATAAAAGTAGACACTGGCTATGCATATATTACAATGTTTAACTTTCAAACCATTTAATGCAAAAGCAGAGAACCAGTGAATTCGTCAACAAGTAGTACCTCAGTGGCTACTCTCAACTTTTTATTACAGGTATTTCTAATAATAATTATGATCTAGGACTTCTGTAGCACATTCAGTATCCATAACTCTCAAAAAATATTTATGAATTAAGTAATAATAATACTTTTCTATATATATATAAAAAAAAGATGAGAGATTGAAATGACAGATTCATAACACACTGGGCTGGAAACCAAGAATGAAACTAGATATGAATCCTTGTCCAGACCTGAATAGTGCCTCTGCTGGTAACTTCTTATAAAACAGTATTTTAAAAGGTTTGAGACTGAAAGTAAGATTCCTACCCTGGGAAAATTTCTTTCTTGAGTGGACGTGTGGAACAGATACTCTGTCATACTAAATCAAGGATTATGAACATTTATTTAGAGCATGTCCTGGCCCTGTGATATATTTAGTAGAAACCAAATAACAAGCTTCATAGCTTACGTGAAAAACACAACTGTGTTGCCATGTCCTACAAGAGCATCAGTATTGTAGCTGCAGGAAAACATTTGTGACATTCTGAAAGGAAGAAAAGAATTTGAAATTCCAGATGTGACAACATATTCATGAATGTAGCAGCTAGCACCCAAATCTCTGAACTGCCACTTACTTCTACAGAAGGGTCAGATGCCTACCATGCAGAATTGAATGAGGAATAAAGCAGTGAGTGTCATTGTCAGAGACTCTCATTGTTCAGTCTTTAGTTAAAGTCTTCAGCTGAGTATGGAAACATGCTTATTTCCTTATTATTTTTTCCCAGTCATGGCAGCAATGGTATAAATCATGACTTGGTGTTTTATGATCTATATTCTTCACCACTTCAAAGAAAGTAGATCACAAAGACTTATTTGACTTACTGAGCATAAACATAGTGTCTTTTCTTGTATATAAAATACATTTACATGCATCGTCCTCTACTCTGTTACAGATTGGGGCAAAGGAGAAGAAGGGAACATGCTGATTCATTCTGAACAAATAAATAAGGTTTGTGACCCACAGAACTGTCTGTTAGACAGAATTAGCACGTGGCAGAAAAGATTTAGAGATCCAAAAAGCCTAAGGAAGAGATGAGGAAAGCTGGCCCACTTATACCAATATATGCGTCTTTCTATATAGGGACTATTATTTTGATGCTATCCAGTTATAAGGACTTTCCTTTACTATCGGGAGAACCATATATCTTAGTCATAGACTAACTCCGTATGCAAGGGACCTCAGGATGTCTCTAACCCAGCCTCCTTCTCAAAGCAGTGTCAGCTATGAGGCCAAACCAGGCTGTACTGTGCATTATCCAATCAGGTCTTAAAGGCCTCAAAGAGCAGAGACATCACCTCCTCTCTTGGCAACCGAGATGTTTTATTATATGACGTATATAATTAGGGGCAAGTAAGTGAATTGAATTAATTGAATTGTGCTCAATTAATAACATAACGAAATAGTTAATTTGCATTCAAAAGTCCTATTTTTAATGTTTATTCCTCATGTTTATTTTTGCATTGCCAAAATAGAAAAGGAACAGTTATTCCTGTAGTCATGTATCATTTTTTTTGTTTGTTTCTTCTCTAAAAGAAATGGAGGGGAAAAAAGTAATTTCTAATTTCTCTCATTAATAGTAACTCTTACCACAACAAAAATCCAGTTAACACACACAAAAGACATGACAAGTTTTGAAAACCTGAGGGTAGCTCCAACCTATGTGATGATCATTTATCCCAAGCCAGAGACAGCAGAATTATGTAAGAATGAGCTGTGGCTGAACTGTTTCTTTGGGAACAGACAGGTTTTATCCTCCCGCATTTACTGTACACGGGTTACTTTTAAATATTGCTTCTACCTACTTTGCTACTTTAATCCCACATGCTGGGGGCAGTCCTTTCCCTTAGTTACAAAAAGTCTCCCCTTGAGTGGCATGGAAATTGACCGGCTTTCTGATGGTGGCAAATGCTGCCAGGAATCCTTCTCAGTACAAAATGTCCACCTGGCATTAAAGGTCTCAAAATCTCCTCTTATTGCGATCAATTTACTTGAAAAATACATACAGAGTTTCTCAGTAGCTTGAAATATTTGTTCCCACATATTGCCCATCCTGCCTAATGTTAGATTTGTGTATGTTATTTCTTGACTCTATAAAATTTGCATCATTGTGTTTCCAGGAAATTTTTGGCTTTCTGAAGACACGTGTTCAGTAAATTCAAGTGAAGTGATCTTCAAAGTGTGAGAAAAGAATGATACAATAATCTGTATTCTATCTGGAGACATTAAGCAGACGTAAAAGAAATGAGAGATGTGAAAGTTCTCTCCATCTACCTGTGATTCTCTGCCTGTTTGAATCTTGACCCAGACATTTGGTTGGTTATTTCAGTGCCCAACTTTTCACCATCTTGGGTGAGATTTCTTTTCTTTCGGTAATACTTATGGAAGTACTTAAGAAGTCCTTCCCTTTGCAGTGTAAATCATAAGTTGGAGTTATGAGGGTACCTGTTGAATACATGGAAAATATGGGCATCTCAAAATGGGAGTGTTGAAACAACACTGGTGACTAAATAAAATTACAAAGTCCTTAGAAAACAGCGATGCTGGTACCTCCTCACAAACTAGACAGGCAGTGCTTTGCTTTTATTTTATTCTGTAAAAGTCAAATGGAATGGGCTGCCCAGCAGACAGAAACAAGCTGAGAGAAACAGTTTGTGTATCCTAATAGGATTCATGTGCAAAATCTGTGGGCATGCGGTGTTCACAGAGCCAGAAGCAGACCTCTAAAGCACAGGCAGAACTTCGTAAACATTGGAGCTTAGCAGGGTTCTGAGATGCAATAGTGGATTCACTGGAAGGAACTACATTAAGCAGAAGCTTGTTAAAATTTGCCTACCTCGATGCCATTAATCTTTCGATTTTCCACCAGCGAAAAGGGCATGGCAGTTCCTTTGTAATGCATAAAGGCATTGACAGACTAAGCATTATGAAGGTTATGAAGTATTTAGATACAGTGATAATGGAGCTCAGAGCTGAGTGCCCAGCACCCAGGAGTCTGGAAGTCTCGGCTTTCTGGCACCTCACCTAGCAGCTGGCCCAGCCAGACAACCACCAGGCAGTCAGACCAACTGAGGCTGATTAAAGGTCTCCTGGCCTTATTTTATATGGGGCAAAACAGATATATTCTTTATGGAAAGATCAGACTTCATCAAACAAGCATTTTTTCTGGCATAAAAAAACCCACACCACCAAAACAACAACAGCATTCAAGAATCTTCAATCAGTTCTATTGCTAACTGTGTAGAACAGTGCATCAAGCACCTCTGACATACCACGTGGCAAATCAAAACTAGCAGTCTGATGGTCTGACTTAAAGTTTCCCTTTAATCAGTTACAGAAATTGCTGCTAATGTAAAAAATAAATCAATGCCAACTTTAGTGAATGCACATTTACAGATGCTTTCAAAACTCTGCACACAATCATTGATCATTGATAAAACTCTCCAAAAGTAATGCAGTATGAGCTGGAGTGAGTCAAGGACTTTTAGCATCACTCCTGGCATGCTTGCATTAAATGTACTTACAGCATAACGCAGCATGGAAGCACCTCATAGACAGTGCCCTGGGGAATTCTCCCAGAAGAGCTGGGGGGAGGGCAAGCACTATTGTCCCTTTGTAGATCAGATCCTGAGGCATACAAAGTAAAGGCTCAGCAAGAGTCTGCTGGGTATTGTACTCAGGCAGCAAGCAGGGAACAGAAAGACAAAGTGAGAGAGCTCTCCTGCCTTACATGGAGTGATTCTCTAGGAAACCTTTAGCAGGGGGTTTGGAGTAGATGATCTCCAGCAGTCCCTTCTAACCTCCACAATTCTGGAATTCAATAGGCATGTATTTTACTACTCTAACCTTTGCTGGACACTTGAGATTGTTCCTCTGTGTACCTACAAGGGCCCCAGTTGAACAGCTCCACACTCTGCTTGTATCATTGGTCTCAGACAGGGCACCCCCAGCACAGACAAGATTAAGCCTTTTGCTTAATTCAGCTGTTCCCAGTTTTTGACATATGTTTGCTTTCCAGATAGAGAATGTCCTTGTGAAACAAAAGCGTTAGTCTACTGAGAGACAAAAAGCTAGGTCAAATAAAACATTTATATGCCTAAAGGAAAAGCATTTTAGCTGCATCACCTTTATAAATAGTCTTTTGGCGAAAGCACTCAGTGAGGAAGTGGGAGACCTCAGTATTAATTTCCTACTCCAGTGGACTGAGTTGAAAGGGATGCTGTACTGAAACTGTTACACCATAGAGGAAATCATTTGCAATTTTGGGTCAAAGGCAAAGAGAACAAAACCAAGAGAAGAATGTACCTGCAACCTAGGGTTAGCCTCTGTACCGAGTGTGCCATACAATTCAGAATCAGCCAGGTTCTTATTTCCCTGACTCATGCCACTTGTTAGACATCACACCACAAAAATGACTTCTCATGGCCTGATTTTAATTAATTAGAAGGGATTAACAGAGCTATCAGAGGGAAATACAAATCATCTTTTTTTTCCTGTTGTCAACAGAATGTACAGCTTCCTCTGTCAGGAGAGAGCTATCAGGAAAGAGTATCACAGAAAATGAATGACTGCTGTTCACAAAAATGCTGAAACACTTAAAAGTAATTGATTTTGATGAAGCAGGCAGGTATGTTTGTGTACTTTACATTCAGGACCTTTAATAAACCATTTTTTTTAAAGAGAGCTACATATAGACAAATTGAATTAAGTGCTGTTTGATTTTTCATTAGATTTTTCAGAGAAGTATAGTGAATTATTTCATAGTAGAATGCCATCCATTGACAGAAAAGCTTTTTTCTTTTTTCTAGTGTAAACAGTTTCATTACCACAGTCTATTAAAAATAAGCTGCAATTTTGCCTGACAGATCTTGTGATAAAATGCTAGGCTGGGGCTAGACCAGGTTTCATTTCCTAGTATTTTCTATGCCTGTGCTCCTTTCCCTTTTTTTCCTGTGAGATGCCAGCAATCTTCCTTATCAACTGCTGTGCAGTTGAAATACAAAATATGTGGGATAGCGTAGTGAAGGGCATGAGAAAAAAACTACTTAAAATGAACTTCTGTAAATATTTAAGAAACTACTTACACTTCTGGTAGTTTCAAGGCTGATACTTAAAAAAAAGGCAATGTGCCAAATGTAGGTATCACCTAAATTAAGACCAAGCGTGACAGTCATCATGAGTTCAAGATACCCAAGCCTTTCCCATTAAAAACAGTAACAGAGTTATCACTGAAGGACTGGGCTTCTGGTATATTCCCTGAAAAACCTGACACCTGCTTCCCTGAGAAGCAGTATGTCCACTATTTCCATGTCATGTACCTCTGTTGGTCTTTTCTAGGAGTTCAAAGTCATTGGGAAGGCACAAAATTTAAGCTAGCTCAGTTATCAGAATGCGACCCAGGGAAATTTCACGACGCACTCACAACTCTTCAAACTGCTCATTGTCCCTTCCTTCCACGCTTTAAGTGGTCTCAAAGCAGAGGTGTGCAGGGTATATTGTAAAAAACAACGTTTTCTGCAAAACGTAACTGAATTCAGTGTTGAATTATTGATGCTACATGGCCTTTGGAGTCAAAGTGACAGGTTGTATTTGGTTCATTTGCAAGGACAAAGGACAAACTTATGCTAGGTGCTGAACACCAAAGTAAGTGATCCCCTAACCCTACCTACTCTTACAGCATCTTCTGTATGACCTAGTTGATCCACAGGTCTGGAAGGCAAATTAACATTTGCTAACATGCAAAGAAAAAGCCTCCAACATTCTTGTCTAAGCTACAAAGAGGGTAAATATTAATTCATCTGGTGCTCTGGGGATTCACTTCCTCACACACTGTGCTCCCTCTAAGTCTAGAGTGTTTCATCTGAAGCCTCTGGCTGCCTGCTGCTCATCAACTTCATGAGTGACCATGAAAACAAACCCACAAATAGCATCTGGCTTTTACTTTGCCCTTGTAGGCATTCCTTCCTTCTTGACTGTAGTCATAAGTTAAAGTTAGAGCACTCTCATGAAATGCATGCTATTACTGATGTGTCCTACAAAATCCTCCTATATCTCAGGCGCTGTTCTAGCCAATATCAACTTCCAGGGAGTGAGGAAGAGACCAACAGTTTTCTTCCGTGAAAAACAGACGCAATCAGATAATATTCTTCATACAACTTATTCTGAAAATACAGTAAGCTTTGCTGCTCTGATGTAGTCAAAAATCCCTTGACCCACACCTTCTGTGGGTTTGAACCTTGAACCTTGACCCACGCCACACTTTCTATAGGCTTGGACAAAGTGAAGCCAGGAGGACTGCTTTCAATCAGCTGTACATTTACAAATGTTTACTTACATTCCACAGGCACACTTGCTGAAAAAAGGCAGCTAACATCCTTGCCCACACTGAGTAGCTCCCTCATTCACAAGAAAACTCTATTGAAGTTTTCTGGGGTTACTCACAAAGGATGGTGCAGCTCAGTGTGCACAAAGCCATTGTGTTACAGTTTTTCATCTGTTTTTAAAGCTGTGATCCTGTCAAATCTCATGTATATATGGTACCCTCCATTTGCCCCAAGTCTTGAAGAGGTTGATCCTGCGGGTGTTACTCATGCAAACCTCCCACAGAGGAGCTGAAAGATAGCAGCACTGAGTTCTCATCCTAGCTAAGCCGCATTGTCTGATATTTCAATAATGAACCAATAGTGGTACTGCTCAGAAAATTGGTTCTGAAAATGAAGCATTAACTTCTCACTTTAGACTGACAGAAAACATTCTTCATGGTAAAATACACAAATGAACAGTTAAAGATCAGGTGCGTGTTAAAATCAATATGGCTTTATAGTAATATTTTTTTCTTCCACAATAGTAGAGAAAAAGAGTGTTTCCACCAGCTCATCAGATGTAACCAAAGATACAAATGAATACATTTGAAACATATCTTCTCCCTTTTTCTTAAGCAAAAGCTTCATTGGCTGCATTTTTCCTTGACATGCCATTAGCCAACTTAGAGTGGAAGTACAGCCACAGTGCAAGCTGCAGAGCTGATAACTTTTTATGGAATGTTAACAACACACAACGTTACAAATTCCAGTCTTCAGCTATTACAAGTAATAACAGAACACTAATTAAAAAAATAAATCAGCCCCATTTTACTTCCTTGAAGCATATTCAGTAGTTACATTAAAAACAATATTTATAGAAATCCTCTGTATTCACTAATTTAGAGGGAAATGCACTTAAAAGGGGTGTATACTGCACAACTTTATTGATGAATATTACTTTTTACCTAGCTCAGAAGAAATAAAATCCTCTTGAGACACTGAAACAGATGAGTAACTGTGATGAGAAATTAAAATCACAGAGAATGTCCTGGTTTTAATATGCTGCTGTACATAGATGTTCAGTATCTGCATCAATCCCTTTTTAGGCATTTTAAAATGCAAAACAAAAATAGAAGCATTATATGACGATTACAGAATAATTTTATAGCAAAGAAATTACTTTTAAGGCACATCAGCCATTCCATACATATTTCACCTCCACTTTAAACCTGTCAGTTAAATTTCATTTCCAGAGACTCCTTGAATTTTATGAAAACAAAGGGGAAGGATTGCGCTTGTAGACAACAAATCTTACTTCAAAAACAGTGCAACAGTGAAACTGCTGTGTTTCTGCAGACTGGGAATCCAATCTAAATGAACATTAGGTGACAAAACCAGACCCTTATCTTGGTAGGAATGGGTATCTCTAATGAAACCACCCAGTAGCTCAGAGGTAGTAGCTATATACCGTATGTTGCTTTGGTTGCTCTGGCAATTATATAGTTTATTCATATAAAATGAACTTGAACTTTTTAGCTACATGATAACCTAGAAACTATCTGCTCTTGCTCAGCTCTTCTTGATGTCATTTTAAAAAGAATTCTCCATTTTACACAAGAGAAAATGGCTTGTAGTTTCCTCCTCTTGGTCTGTTGCAACTTTTTCTTATATTTGTCTGTCTCAGGTACACACTTGTACCAAAACGTTTGTAATTTACATAGGGATGCTCCTGAAAATGTCTTAACGTGCCTTCTTTAAATGCAAATGTTTAAACAAACTTCAAATCTTTTTACAACTTCAAGCCTTATTTCAAGAAAGGACCCACTAAGTTATGGATTTAAGACACTGAAAACGTCTCCGTTGCTTCTTTAATGAAATCAAGCAAACTTTAAACACATTTAGTGCAATCATCTAATCCTTACTTAGGCAGAACTCCCTCCCACTTGAGATGGCCCTGAAGTTAAATTGCTTATTGAATTAACACCAGAATAGTAACCACCGCCAACTTGCTTTTCCAGGGTTAAGTGAACTGAATGAAAAACTGATGAAACAAACTGACTGCTCTATCATTTCTTCTTCTGATGTAGAGATTTCAAAAGAAGAGAGGGTACAAACACTTTTCAGACAGAATAGAGGGAGTAAAGAAGGGCATACCTAATGATTTCCAGGTATAGATTTGATTTAGCTGTTTCAAGCAGCCCGCTGTATACTTCATTCTATTTTTTTCAAAGAGCTGTTTACTATGGTAAGCTTCATTTGAGGCAGATGCCAAATCCTACTGCCTATGGAAGGAGTGATACACATAACAAAATGGAGCAGTATTTACCCCTGCAAACAGAATACACATATTGCAGCAGCACAGCTGGAGAAGGGATGTAAATGTTCAGCTGAGCCTTACACTCAGTATGCATTCAGTGAGGAATACACAGACACCAGCCCCTGTCTCTCCTTCTCTTCATTACAGTGTATGACATTTTATATGTCATAAATCCATGGGAAATACAGCTTGCTTTAGTAACTATCCAAATGCTTCTTCTCCCCCCTGCCCCTAGCAAAATGCTCTGAAATCATGAACTAGAAATGCAAACAGGAAAAGGGAAAGAAGGCAGTATTAATATTAAAGGTTTGGAACAATGGCACCTTCATTTGAGATTTGTTCACACAAACCACTGACAACCTGTAACGTATGCTTCTCATTAAAGAAAATAAATAGAAAGGATTTAGTTGCTCTAAGTCTGCAAATACGAAGGATTTAAAGACCTCAGTGGTATGGTGATTGCTCTTCTGAAAATCTGCATAGCAGAGTGCCTCTGACTGCCTGTCTGAGGATAAGAGCAGCATCCATCTAGCCCTGAGATAAGCCTTTTGCGGGGGACCTACAAGGATGGGGAGAAGGTTTGCCACAGTACATTTAAGTTGAGCTAGTTAGAAAACTGACTTCAGAAAAATTTTAGTTCGGTTCAGCAAAATGATTTTGTTTTAACGGAAACTGGTTTATAACTGAATCCTTGTCTTAAAAGAGCCACCTGCTCCAGGACAGCGAGGTTCTTATGCCACTGATCTGAGAGCGATGAAGCAGGAATTTACTGCCTGGAACTCCAGCAGGGGGAAATAAGGTCATTGTGTGTATGTGCTCTTTATATTTTGTGAAAACATGCAAAACTCCCAGGTTTGTCCCACTGACAAATTTTACAGGAGGACAGGAAAAACATTTCCCATCCAGCTCTATATGCAAAAACCCCTCCAAAGAGAAAGAATACCCCATGCTTTATAAGCCCTGTGTAAAATCATCATTCAGAAGGTTTTAACAGTACAAAGGTTTATTTAGAAAAGAGTTTGGATTGTTCTTTAGGGTTTTTTTTTTTTGGCAAACATTTAAATCCTTTCATAATTCAGAAGACTGCCAGCGCCTGGTGCCTAGCACTTTTCCCCAAATAAGCAGTAATAGCCAGTTTCTTACTGGGACAAGCCCATCAATGGCCCCAACTGCTCTGTTAATACTCAGATCCATTATTCCACCACAACTGCCACTTAATCTTATCCTCTTGCTGTCTCTGCTTGTTTTCCCACAAAACTGCAGAGCCCCTATAAGCTCCGGGCCTCTCCATTTCAGTGTCTTACCCAATTTCCTCTGTGGACTCCCTGTGTCCTCCATCAGGGTTCAAAGACAATTCCACCCTTTCCAGTTTACCCATCCGCACCCCAGAACAGCTCCTTCAGCACCAAGTTGCCAAGTTTCTGCACCGCAATGAACATGCTCAGCCTCCCTGATACCATCCCCATTTCTCACAACACTCTGCACCTCCAAGGGGGAGAGCCCTCTTCCTTCTCTCTGTGCCCCAACCCCATGTTCTCTCCCCTCCCTTCCTTTCCAGCACAGAGCCTTTTCCTTCCCTTTTAACTTCACGTCTGCTCAAGGCAAATCCATCCCTCTTATCCCTCCAGCTCAATGCCTAAAGTTCTTCTTCTTCTTCTTAAAGAGAATGTGTTTAAAGGACCTGCGGAAGTCCTGGTTGAAGATGGTGTAGATGACTGGGTTGAGGGAGCTATTGCAATACCCAATCCAGAAGAAGAACTTGAAGAGAGTCTTAGGGACCTCACATGCCTCCCGGCAAATACCATAGAGGCTGTAGCTGAAGAAAAAAGGAAACCAGCAAACTACAAAGACCCCCATGACCACGGCCAGCACAAAGGTAAAGCGTTTCTCCCGGGCCTGGGTGACTTTCTTACGGCAGATACTGCTACGCTTCCGACGACGGCGATATGAGAAGAATTCCATGGAGCGATTGCTAGAGCGGGAAAGACGGCTACTGGAGTGCTTGGAGGAATATGAGTAGGAGAAGGACTGGCTCTTGCTGCTTTTGCGAGGATGCTCCTCCCGGCTCCGCCTCCGTCTGCTCTCTGAGGTGCTGCTCTCCTCCAGTTCAATGTCCTCCAGCTCAGAGGCTTTGCGCCAGTGGTGCACTGAATAATGTCCGTTCTCTCCCAGCTGCATCCTCAGGGATGTGCAGCCCCCAGCAGCGCGGCTCAAGCCATTCTCAGTCTGGGAGGACCCCTCTGGCATCGTACGCTTCTCAGAGAGAGTCCTGGTCCTTAGCTTGGCCACGCGGTAGATACGGATATAGACCAACACCATGATGAGGCAAGGCGCAAAGAAAGAGACAATGCAAGAAGAAAGAATGTACCATGTCTCATCATTGAGCTTGCACTGGGGAAAGACATCCCCTTCAGGGTCCCGGTACATGGAGATCAACGGCGGAAAGGAGATGACAGCAGAAATGAGCCAGACGGTGACAATGATGGCCTTGATCCGCTGAGGAGTCCGCTTGAGGTTATACTCCACTGCCTGCGTGACAGACCAATACCTGTCGAGGCTGATGGCGCACAGGTGGACGATGGAGGAGGTGCAGAAGAGCACGTCCAGCGCCAGGTAGATGTTGCACCACACTTTGCCGAAGTACCAGTAGTTCATCAGCTCGTTGGCCAAGGAGAAAGGCATGACCAGAGTAGCCACCAGGATGTCTGCGCTGGCCAGCGATACCAGGAAGAGGTTCTGGGGGGCTCTCAGAGCCCGGCTGGTGAGCACGGCGATCACCACCAGCACGTTGCCCACGATAGTGAAGACGATGATGAAGCCAACCAGGGCCGCCAGGCTGGCCACGGCAGCAGGCGAGTAGGGGGAAGGAGGCTGCAGGAGGGCGGCGGAGGACGGCGACGAGGGGGGCAGCAGCGCCAGGGACCCGTTGGGGGAGCCCAGGCTGGTGTTCCCCAGCAGCAGCAGATCCATGGCGGGTGTGCGGGCCGCCGCCGTCCTACAGAGCCCCGCGGAGCCCCCG
>NC_034412.1:89595364-89717238 GCF_002078875.1 Numida meleagris
CCAGCTCCTTCTCCGCAGAGCTCCTCACCAGCAGGTCATGTCTCATCCTGTATTGATGACTGCAGTTATAAAAGAATGAAAGAAAAAGTCCCCTTTTTTATTAAAAAAAAAAAAAAAAGATGAAGTTAGAGTGGGTGTTTCAACATGGTGTGTTTATTACACTTAGTGCTGTCAGTTGTTAGTGTAGAGAATGTTATAAGGCATTATTATTTTTAATACTGAGCTCCTTTTAATTATTCTCATTGATCAGTTAAAATATTCTTATTAACTTCAGTCATATGCTCTTTGTGGCACTTCTGTAAAGTCCTGCTTTGCCTCATAACAGAAGAGCACTTCACCAAGGCACACAGCCTTGCCCACTGGGTGTATCTCTGCTCAATCCCCCAGCGGGTGCTAACGCAGTGCACTAAACCCTTATTTTGACCCTGCGGTAAGCAGACTTTCTTCAAATAGTAACAGAGGCAGATAACTTGGGTATGTAGCTTGGCTTCCATTAATGTATTTCAAGATGAATATTAAGTAGACCTTAGATTAACAATTCTGTGTATTCGTTATAATACTTTTAATTACTGCAAGCAATCATTCTGTTCCGTATGCTTAACACTGTTCACCACGTGGGTACTCTTCTTGTCCTCTTTCTTGCCACGTCCTCCTTTATCCTCAGTCCCCACTTCTCTGTCAGCTGTCTAAATAGAGTTGCCTCCAAGTTGTGCCGGATGACGCAATGACTGTGTGCGTGCTTAGAGGCCAGTTAGAAAACAAAATGATGAATTGAATTCAGTGCCCGAAGCAAGATTTTAGTTAAAACACAGAAAAAAGACAGGTAGTTATTACAGGCTATAGAAACAAAGTTTTACCTTTGTTTTCTGTATTGCTCCCAGTAGTCCCTGGTGGTGGCACTTCATCCTGTGGATCTGTTGTGAAGCTCATTGTCCTGGCTTGGATCCACAGCCCCAGCGGTGCTTTGCATTCTGCTGGGGCTGTCCCCGCCCGTGGGGCTGTGCATGAAATAAAAGCATTTCGGTTGTTAGGTGTAGAGCCTTGAATTCAAACCAAACCCCAGGCCTACACAAAGAATATGGCATCTGTTCTCTCTTGAATCACACTTCCACCTATAATCTTTTTCTCCTAAATGACTTGAAGGAAGAATTAACAATTATACAGAAATGCTCTTTGAATTCGTACCTAATTCACTGCTAATTTATAGGCAGCCAGAACTACATGCCAGTGTGCAATCCTTACAGAACTGAATTTTCATTAGGTTTTATTTTGCTTTTTGCCCCCCATTTATTCTCAGGTTTTTACATTACAGTACTCATTCCAGCTACGATGTCATTTGCCATTCCGTGTATGCTGAATCCCCTCATGTTGCATTTCAGATACTGATGCTGAATTCTTGTTCTGAGTGTCCTGACCAGGAGCATTACGTTTCCTGCACAGTTTGTTTCCTTCATGCAGCATATAGCAGATTGGAAACAGATAATTATTCATGTCACACTTGTGATCTGCTTCACTTATTATTAGTGCTGTGTGGGGGCTGTAGGCTTGCTCCACATCATTGCTTTGTTCAGTCTGGGCTGGTGGAAAGAAAATGGTACAGATGTTGCTCATGTAAGTGCTTCTGCATCTGTTTCCGTCGTGTAAAGCAGAAAGGTGCAACGTTCCTTGGTTCGCTGCTGCCTTGCTTTGGGCAGTTACGGTAGAATGGAGTGTTGTATTGCCAGCGCCTCCTTAAAGGAATACAAGAAGTTGGGAAACCAGCTAGCTGTAGAAATGCCACTTTGCTTATCCTCTTTTTTTACCAATGGATTTGATGCCATTAATACAGGAGAAGGTTGCTGGGAGAGGTAGTGGTATGACTTGAACGAGAGCGATGGACCAGATATTGCAGGATCTGCTTGGTGTTGCCCCAAGCGTTGTTCTGGCTCCTTCGTAGAGGGCCCTGTGTCAGTGCGTGGACAGGAGCAAAAAGGCTCTACGACGAGGGCTGAGATGCATAGCTGGAAGCAGCCGTGCCTTGCACAGCTGGAGCACAGCCATCCCGTTGGGCAGGGGGGAGCTGCGGAGTGCAGCCTCCGCTCCTTCCCACAGGCTGGAAAATCACCCGGGTCGGGGCAGAGTCTCCATTTTTCTTCTTTATTCAGCCACAGATTCAATGTATGGCCTTGGTCGAGGTACTTTCTGTGAGTGTATTCCCCCTTTCTTAAGTTGGAAATAACCAGGCTGAGCAAACTGCTTTGAAATATAGGTATGAAAATAGTGTATAAATGTGCCAAGTAGCATTACTACATTTCAAGTGACCTTTTGGTCTGAAACTTTGCCAAAGGAAGGGGAGAGGAAGCCACTGTTGAATTGAGTTCTGCAGAGAGATCCTGCAAACAGATGGTGTTTGCATATAGGATGTGCTATTCAAGTGCAACTTTACTACAACGCTCTTCATTTTTAATAATTGCAGACGGGCTAAACTCCGGCTATATTTGGAACAGCTAAAACAGCTTGTGCCTCTTGGGCCGGACAGCACCAGACACACCACTCTAAGCCTGTTGAAAAGAGCTAAGATGCATATCAAGGTAAAAACATTCATCCGTATTTCTATATTTTTAAAGCGTAATCTTCCAGAATGTGTATCCATAGAGAGGAGTTAAATTTTCACACAAAATCTGTATCCATATGTCTGATCTTCTGGCTCTATTGGTCTGTATTAGCAGCAGGGTTTTCACTCAGAGTATCGAGTTTTTATGTGCTTTGCAGTCTCAGATATATAAAGTGGTGGTTTTGTGATTACTAATGGCTTACATTATATTAAAATATATGTATATCATGGGTGTTATTTGATTAATGTGTTTATTTTTTAAGGACTGAGCAAAGTAGCATTGTACTGCACTAATTTCAATGTAAAAATACCAATAACTAGTAATGAAATAACTAACGGAGTCAAAGGGATTACAGCTCCTAATGAGTCTCACCCTCATCCCATACCCCAGTAACCAGACCCTGGAGCATGTGCCAATCACTTAAAAGAAACCAAAAATAAAATCTCATCTCCTGTTAGCTGCCGCTCCCTTTGCATGCTTTGTGTGAGCAACACCTGAGCCACAAGCTGAAAACAAAAACGAAACCTCACCTGTGCTTTAGCAACAGTACAGGTTAGACATGTGCACAGGCAACGCAAAGGAGATTCCTCCTCAGCCTTCCTCTTTCCTAAGACATCGCAGTTTCACTCTCATCGTTCTCAGGGGAACGGAAACGCAGATAGACGATAAGCATTTAAATGCAGAAGGTTAAAGAACAGGTTTCTGATGCCGTGTCCAGGACTGTAATCGTTCGTCTGGCATTTCTTCAGTGATATAGGGGAAAAGAGAGTAAAATAAAAAGTGTCATGAGAGGCTGAACGCTGCCTGTGGTCTGGGAATATTCTGGAGGACAGCCTGCTGCTGTACAGCACTGACATTCAGTGCAATTGCAGAAATGGCTGTAATTCATAGGAAGCATTAAGGATGAATTTAAGCAAAGCCGTTCTTGTGAACAAGGTTACTGAGCTCCTTCTTCAGCTCTTGTAAGCACGTTTACTCCAGCTGAGCAACTCCTGTTTTGACCATTGGAGATTTTGGCCGCTTGTTTATAATTCAGAGTAACATGCATGAAAGGCACTGCGTGTGGTTTTTGTCTCGGGCTGCCCCCCTCTCGTGGGCTTACGCATACAAATTGAAAAACTGTTTTTACAAGTGGCAAATGTGAGAGATTAGCCATGTAGTTAACATTTCAGCTGCTGATAACAAAGCTAGGAAAAGATTCGTTCCCGGCCCATCCATCGCGCACAGTGCCAAGTACTCCTTTTCTGCAAAGTGAAACTGAAGCTTCGTTTTCTTTTCGAGATTCTAACCGAGCCTGCCTCCACTCTTCTGACGCCTGATTGCTGCCCTCCATCATGTCTGCAGGCCTTCGGATCACCACCTCCCTGCTGCACTGCCAGAGCAGGCACTGCCCCCTGCCCTTTCCGACGCAGCAATTAGTTCTGAACTTTTTACACGCACACCCGTACGTTGAAGCTTGCCCTGAGAGACTGGACAGTTTTGAGTCTCCTGGATATGAATCACCGAGTTCATTCCCAAAATAGTTGTTAGAGTTTGGGACTGCGGCCAGGAAAATACAGGAAATCTGATCGACTGGGCACATTTGGTTTGCTGTGCACATGGATGTACTCACCCATTTGCTTATTGTAACATCGTGTTCCTACCTATGATGCATATCTGAGTAGTGTGGCCTGGGAGAGAGCTTACAGTGAGGCTGCAGAAGTTAGGTTTCATTCGGGTAGGAAGCTGCTGAGTTGAGTAGTATCAATTGTATTTTCAAAGATAAATACATTTGCTTTTGGGGTTGCATTAGAACAGCAGAATCCTTGCAGTCACTTGGCTTGTGGTTTGCTGTATGCTGTCCCACCCCTCTCCCCTAGAAAACCACACATAGGTTCATTCAGATGGTAGGGAAGAGTCAGCAGCAGCTGTATTCACTCCCAGTACATCTCCTAAATCTCACCGGCCATGTAAACACTGCTCAAAGAGAAATTTGGTCTAGCTTGTAAGTGCTTTTTCTGTCAGAACCTGCAATTTATTTCATCACTTAGATTAAAATAATTGCCCTTTGTGTGTGTTTTGTTTGTAGCTCCTGCTTTTGATCCAGTCATATCCATTCTACTTTCTTCTCTAGTTATGTAGTCCATTTTTGAAAATAGCTACCAGTGACTGGAAAAGCATTCAGTTGAAATCTGAAGAGAATATCCCCACTCTTACCTTTGTACCAACAGTGCAGCACGTTTTACACTGTGTGAGGTGTGAGGAACACCTTATTTTATTCGAGTAACGGGAAAGATTCGTGAAAGGACCCATTCACAGGCTGTTTGCTGAGAAGCGTTGGATTAATAGTGCTGATTTTGTAGGGGGTTATCATAGAGTTATCAGAGAAGTGCTAGGAAAGAGAAATGCAAGAATGAAGGGAATTGTTGGTAAATTCCTCCTACTTCATAAATAATCCTGTAGCATTGATAATCAAGCACTCTTAAATGGTAAAAATTTCCATAGCCTGTAGTAGTACAGGGAGCATTGAGGAGCCTGTAATGGTTCCTTTACAGTGATAACTCTCTTGTTTCACCTAAAGAGCCATAAAATTCTGCTTGAAACCCGAGCCGTGCTCTAGTTATCAAAGATGATGACAGTTCTGCCTGACAAAATGATTTAAATATTCCCCAGAACCAAGGCAACAATCATTCAGCCTTAGCTGGGAAACTTTTGCTAGTGTCAAAAGGGTCTCTAAGGAATTTTTTCCTTTTACTGTATCCATGTATTTTACTGTGAAACCAATTCACTTCTGGACTGGCCAGCTGAAATTGTACAGAGCACTACAGAGCGGTAACAAAAATAATTTTGTCTGATCATCAATTCCTGCTCTAAAAGAACTGTTTAGAGAAGATCCTAAGTTACTGATGCTTTAACACAAGAACTGTTGGCTTACTGATGTTCTCACTCTTTAAGAAATTGGAAGAACAGGACCGAAAAGCTCTGAATATTAAAGAACAATTACAGCGGGAACACCGCTACCTCAAGCGCAGATTGGAGCAGCTATCCGTGCAGGGCATGGAGCGCATCCGCACTGACAGTATGGGATCAACAATATCCACTGACTCTGAACAAGGTAACTGCGCGGGGGCTGCCCAGAGGGGCCGGCAGCTGTGGGAGGGAGGGGTAGGCAGGGTAGTGAGAAAATGGAAAAGCACAATTTAGAACTAACAAGTTTTCAACAAAACCCAGACAAAACTGTTCTGTTACACAATCTACAGAATAAAAAGCGGCATCTTTTTGTATATTCTTTGCAAAACATTCTTTTTTTCCTGATGAATTTTCAATTTTTAAAGCTATTTATACAGCATGCCAGTTTTTTAAACAAATGCCATTTAGTGTTCCAGATTTTTAGTGTAACTATTGATGATGCTGGCATAATATTTTTTTTCCATGGAAAAAAGGAGGTTATTTGCCTTAATACATTTGCGTGAATGAATTAATTCCACATCACTTCTTGTGAAACTTCAGAATATTTTCTGTGCAGTGATCACCCGGTGCGATTCGGTTCTCATTTAAGAGTGAGTTCTTGGAGCTCCCCGTCACCGGTTCTGATCCTCTGATAAGCAGCGTGCCTGTGAGAGAGAACTCACACACGCCGCCCTTTTCAGGGCCCATGGGAGACGAGCTGTCGGTCACAGTGCCGCTCTGGGAGGACAGATGGCTGCACCGCAGTCACTGCGAGCTGACACCTGCACAGGTTGAGTTACCACGCGTGGTGCTACAGCTCAGAGCCCAGAGGGTTTGGGTTTTCTTCTTGGTTTGTTTTTTAAGCGTCTCTGAGCAAGTTGGAACTGTTCTGGGACAGCATTTGGTGTTGATGTCGTGCTGTGTGTATATGTAGATGAGGACAGAAGGGATTTTAATTCGCAGGTGGACGAGATGCTGCTTACCTCGGGAGCTACTGTTGCAGGCTTTTTTTAATTACAGAAAATGAATGATTCAGGTTTCACCTGAACGTTGGTTTACACAGGTAGCGCTGGCCCCTGGTTACTCGTTAGAGGTGCTGCGTTTCTGAAAATGTGCTTCTTATGTTTTCTTTAGAAGTAGACATTGAAGGAATGGAGTTTACACCCGGTGAAATGGACAGTATTGGAAGTGCCAGTGATGCTGAAGACCACTACAGTTTGCAAAGCGGCTCGAGCGATGGAGGTTACACACATTCCCGCAGACTGAATGCCAGGCTCTCATAGTGCCTGAGTTACCAGTTCAACTCAGGACCATCTGACTGAAGCACTTATATATGAATATTCCAGAGGCGTCAACTGCCACTCTTCCGGGAAACCCCAACCACAGTACTCTGACATGGAGGTTTCTTACCCACGGTTCCCTGCACTGTAACCACAATATTAGATATTGTAAATCATGGGTTTGCTGCAGAGAACTGTGGTTAGGTACAGTTGTGACTTAAAGCTAGCTTGATGTAGCTCTACTGCAAATTAAAGAAAATAAATTGTCATTCCATTCAAGAAGTATTAAATTCAAACTGTTGGAAGCATGGCATAAGGAAGTTTGACGATTATTTTGATTTTGCAGAAACCATTTTCAAACATCGACGAATAAATGGAAACTCCCATGCATTAGTGATTCAGAGATAGAAAAACCTAAAACTACTTCTTGTGGTATTTTTACACGGAAAAAAAAAAAGAATCCTGTATCTGTCATATCAATTCTTTCAGCAGTTGTTGTTTGGGTGAAGCAGGTGGATAAACCTTCAAATTGAAGATGATCTTTAGAAAAGGTCGTATTTACAAGTCACTACTGTACTTCAAAATGGGGGAAAAGCCAGCTCTAGTAATGACTTCATGTGGGATGATCTCAACTTTCTTCTGCTTTTTTGTATTCAGTATCCAACCAGCAGCAACTCATTCCATCCATGTTAACAGGAGGAGTAGAATGCAACACTGCAGTTTGGACCTGTTATTGTGGCATGGATGACATTGAAGCATTTCAGTGTTTTTGGTGGTTTTTTTTTTCGTTTCTTTGCCTGAAAAACACAGAACTCAAGTGATTCAGATTGTGATAGCTAATCTTTCCTTGCAAGGAAATGAAATTTCTGTTTGCTTGTATTTTTTTTTTTCTTTTTACACATGTCAATACATTTTTATGGAAGGCATGGCTTAAAATTACAGTATTCAGCTAGAAGATAATTAATCCTTTTTTCTTTTGCACACTATAATTGCATTTTCTATTCTTAAAAAAGTGCAAAATTTTAAATGTATGCTGTAAAACAGCAGAGTTTATTTAGTACTCATCAAGCTGTTCAGAACATATTTACCCAAATTATAGCAATACTATGAAGATGTATTTTAATACAACTTCTGCTTAGTGAAGTCATTAGAGCTTGGCTTGCCGGGTAAGAAAAAATGGACCAGTCTTTGCATTACCTGTTTAAAGAAGGTCTTTAAAAAAAAAAAAAAAAGAAACAAAAAAAAAAAGAAGAAAAAAGAAAAAAAAAAGAGAAAAAAGCTATAAACACTTTTAGGGAAGTGATTTTAGCAAGTGTAGTCTATATTTCCTGTAAGAGATTTTGTATTATATTTTCCTAAATGTTCTCATTTACTTGTATAGGGAGGGGAATGGTACAGACCCAGACCAGAGTCTCAGGGACTCTTCACCTTTGTCATATTGTGCCTTGGTGACCATTTATGTATGCCTCTCCTTTTCATTGTTTAAAGGACAACTAAGCTTTGTTTCCAGACCCTCCGTTTGAATGGTCAGTTGTCCACCTTCCTACCGATGAAGTAGAGAGGTGTATTTATATCTTCACCCTCTCACAACCGATTCAGTGTGGCTTTAAGTAAAATCCTAAATCTAGGTTTCGGTGCGAGGGTTAATTGTCTTTGTATAAGCCCTCCTTTTGATTCTTCAGCACCCAAATCTATATTTTGTTAGCTTATAAAGTCAGGGTCTCTGTGAGACCAGTGCTCAGTGGCTAGGGAAACACAAATGTACTGTGTAAGGCTATGGGATGTCCAAGTGTGGTGCCATTTTTAGCATTCAGATACAAGACCTCATGACATGCTGACCATAATGATCAAAAACAAAGATTCAGTTGTTCTTTCGACATCTGACATACGTGTCCTCCCTTTGGCTCTTACAACACCGAGTAGAAATACGAATACATTTTGTGGCAGCTTACGGATCCTTGTTTGCACTCTCGCTTACTGCTTGGAACTTGCCAACAAGGAAAACATGTATTTTTAATTTACATAACCTAACGGATGGCCACCCCTACTTTGGCTCTGGGGAGGGGCATAAGGTTATCAACTCTGGCAGCTGAATAAGAAAACAATTAACCTTTTCTGTGATGCAGGTTTTGGTATTATGTTGTATACACCTTGCATATTACTAAAATCCTCGTTGTTGGGGAAAGCACACAGCAATATACTCATTGTGTGTAGCTGACAAGCAGCAGAAATTACTAGCTCCTTTGGTGCATATGTAACTAATTTCCAAATCATGGAAAAAAAAAAACAAAACTAAGAGTTTACTTTAACACACGACTGTTAACAGGAAAAAAAACAGGCTAGTATATTGTTGCTGTTCATTTATTCTATAATGAACACACTCATGAATTGTAAAGTGTTTCCTTTCGTGACAAGCAGCTCTTGCACAGAACCTCCTAATGAAAAGAGATTTGAAACTTACAGAAGGAAAGACAAGATTTTAAATTGAACATTATTGTACCTTAGGTCAACCTGAAATTTTCCTTTTAAAGATGAATGTGCTAACTTAATGAGTTCTTCCACGCTGGGTATCCATGGCTTTGTAGATCTTATATTTTCAATAAAAATTACTCGAATAATCTTGAGTGGAAACAAAAAGGGTTGATTTGTTTTTACTTCTCCAGTTGTGACAGTGGGGGCTGTTATCCCAGTAGAGACCCCCTCGACGCGCAGCTCTCCCCGCTCTAAAGCAGTGCTTCCTCCAGACGCAGCCCTTCCCTGCAGGCGGTGCAGGACAGCGGCTGGAAGCAGCCCCACAGCTTCCCCGGGTGCTGGGCTTGCTGGCTGGTGTGCGCGGCACCGCTGCTGCCGTTCAGCTCGCAGGTTCCTTCCACAGCGCTTCTCGCTGCGCTGCGTCCGTGGCAGTGGCACCGCAGGACGTGTCACCGAGGGACGGACGTCACGTCCTGGTTTTGCTCATTTTCAAGCTGAATCCCCGTGTGCGTGCTTCGTGTGTGTGCTTGCATGCATGCATTGGTGTGCGTGCACAACTACCTGTAACCACGGCGTTCGTGGAAACAAATGCTGCTTGCTCCGAGATTAAACACTACGACTGCGCTGGTAGTTCTGCCGTCCTGTGTCACGACCGTGCTTTTGGCAGGCCAGGCGAGGTCCCGCTTCTAAGTTCATCTTTTTTCCCCTGCATTACCACACGGGGAAGGAACGAGCAGAGAGCAGACGACGGCTGCCGGGCCGTTCCGCCGCGGGCAGGGCTCGAGCGAGGAAGCCGTGGCGAGGTGCTTTCTGCGGGGCGCGGAGGCCTGGCCGCGGGGATGGCCCTTCCCCGGCTGCCGGGGCAGCGCTGTGAGCGCCGTCTGTGCGGTCACGGGGGAGAGGCATAAATCCGACCCCAAACGGTTAGCTTTCCTGCAGATCCGCAGCTGCGATTAGGAGGATGAATACGCCTTCACTCCCATCCCGGCTCTGCCTAACTTCTATCCCATGGAGGCTGGCTTATTTATCTTCCTCAAAAGAGTGGGGTTTGACTAGTGGAAGCTGCGGCATGTTGTTACCTGGGGACCGAATCCTGTGGGCTTTTTCAATCAAACTCGGCTCAGAGTGAGTTTCATCAGAATACCACAGGCATAAAAAGTCCCCAGAAATCCATGAGAAGGACAGAGTTTTTCATCTGGTGTTTGTAGATGAGTTTCTATCATGAAAACTACTCTCTTAGTGTAACATCTGGGATGGGAAAAAAAAAAAAAAGCCGATAAACCTTTCATGAAATTTAAAGAATTATCACTTTCCCTGACCCTCAACAATATTATTTTTTCTTGACACAGAATCATTAAGGTTGGAAAAGACCGCTAAGATCACCTAGACCAATGGGCAGCCCATCCCCACCATGCCCACTTTGGGGATGCCAGAGCAGACACACAACTGAACCACACACAGCCTAACATCATTTTGTTAAAAAAAAAAAAGTTATTTCTCTTGATGCACAAGTAAATAAAAGAGATAAACGCCAGTATTCAGAGCATCCTACCGTACATCACGTGTGGCCAGTTTCAGTGAATTGAATGCCAAAAGCACAGAACTGGAACAGGAGGATGCAGAGCTGTGTGCCAGCCCGGGTGGCAGCGGTGCTCTGCGTGGTGCCCCAGGACGGCATTCTGCTTTTCTTGGAGGCCTTGACTGCAGGCCCCGCTCCCCGGAGAGGTGATTATTGCACCGTGTTGGCACCTTCCTAGCTTAACGGCGACTATCTGTGAGTGGTTTTGTCCTTGCAGATCAGCACTGTGGAAACAAACGTCACAGCTTTTAACCTAAGAATAGTAATTTTACACACTTCATTTTATGATGGCATAGATAAAGGAATGTCTGCACAACAGATTACTCTCAGAAAGCTGTTAATTTGTTTTACTGCTGCAGGCCGTTGGTCTTGTATGTGATAAGAGCCAAGAGCAGGGTTGATGTTTTGTCCAATAACTTGCATGTCCCAGCGCTGGCGGAAGAACTGAATCCCTTTCGATGCTCTTAAAGAAGATCTGTACTCCCCACAAGTATGAATGGGGCGAACACAACAGAAATCAAATGAAGTTTTACCAGTGACAAAATGAGTCAAATTGCTAAAGTGACCAACTACATGTAGTACTGTTAATTGGCAGCTGCCAAAGAAATGCCCAAGTGTTACGCTACTACCTAGAATTACAATGGAGGGGAAATACTGAATAGAATATGTGAGAATTCAGTCATCATGGCTCTTCTTTCTATCTCAACTAGTATAAATCCCAGTAAAAGACTGCAGTGGAGGAAAACCCACTTAGAATCATAGAATCATAGAATCCTTAGAGATGGAAGGGACTTCTGAAGGCCATCTAGTCCCCCACAGCGAACAGGGACATGCACAGATAGATCAGGCTGCCCAGGGCCTGGTCCAGCCTCTCCTTGAAAGTCTCCGGGGACACAGCATCAATCACATCTCTGGGCAACCTGTGCCAGTGCCTCACCACCCTCACTGTAAAAGGCTTTTTCCTTATATCTAACATAAATCTCCCCTCTGTAAGCCTGAAGCCGTTTCCCCTTGTTCTATCACCACAGACCCTGCTGAACAGTCTGTCCCCTTCTTTTCTGACATTCCACACTGTAAAGGTTCTGCGTGCAAACCTGTGTGGTGCTCGCTATGTTCTGTAGCGCATGGAGTATTGTGTTGTATCGTTATTTTGTCAGAATATAAATACAAATTTTTATACCTTTTTGTTGTGGGTTTCATTTTTTCTTTTCAAATCATCACCTCTATTTGTGTGTAGCGTTTCTTCCTTTTGCAAATCTTTTCATATAGCCTTAATGACTACTTAATAAGGAGTTCGCTGAGTTTTGCAATTCAAATTAATCCTATGGCATTCAGGTTGGAGTGCAATTTAAATTAAATTTCTTTTACATATGTTGGCCCAGTGTAACCCTAGCAGTCATTAATGTTATTTGTCTATAACCATGGGTGCTGTATAAATTTCCACTATTAAATTTCTGAAGACAAACCAGCCTGTAAAACAAAGTGCAAATTGAAATGCATTAGTGTCTGTTTGAAATAATTGCACTTGAAATTGCTCTGGGTCTGTACAAGTTAGAAAAAAAGCGCACGAGGCGGCCTGCAGGTTCTGCATGTGCGTTGTGCTGAATGGGAAATTCACAGCCAAGGGTGGGCATTTCAGTTTGTTACCGGGAGAGCTGAGAGGGGGACAGAACTGAAATGCTTTTGCAAACAGTGTCATTGTACTTTCAAGAGTAGTGTGAGTCATTCTTTTGTTGCAATTTGTCAAGTATGCTGCGCTGAAAATACAGACACTTCATAAAAATATAGAAACGGGAGTTTTAGTCTGAAATCATGGCGTGTAGTGTCTCAGGAAGCTGAGCCACTGAACCACTAAAAATACTCATGCCCAAAGCAAACCATCTTTTTAGCAAAGCTTTCTTTGAAAGTCCCCCTACAATATAAGTAGCGCAAAATGGCACTCAGTATGCTGCTGCAAAAATTGATCTCCAACAGGAAGAGAGGTGCAGCAAACTTTTTGGCAGTGTTATATTTTGGGACAGCACTGCACTGCTGTGCGCAAGAAAGAACTGCGTGGGGAACAGCATTCTGACTAGTGTTGTGGCACTGTTTTTATGAGCCGTGTACAGTTTAAGGCCTGTGAAGTTTCTTTTATGACATTTGTAATGTCTTGTGAGTTGTTTATAAGAAAAGTAAGGTTCCCCATTTTGCTAATGGTGGAAATTTAATATTAAGAATCCAGAAGCTGGGCTATCAGTATGAAAATGGCTTTTTTTTCTTCTACAGCTAATTTTTCTACAGAAAAAGAGCCTTAAATTATAAACAAAATCATGATGACCATTGCCTTCCTCTAAAAGGGGTTGTTTAAAGTGGTTTCAGTGGCAAAATTTTCAATTATTACTCTTATGCATCTAGAAATTGTGAACAACCCAGCACTTTCACAGACCTCGGCATGGCAAGAAAGGTAAGATTACGGTGGGCAGACGGGCAAGGAATGGAAGGCTGGCATTACCGGTGCCAGGACTGGCTTTGCAATAGCAGAGACCGCTGCTGGTATGGAGCCCGTTTCCTTCTGCTCACTAAGGTGTTAGCTCCCCAGGCTGAGGGAGCAGCTCTCTGTAAGTGCCCGAAAACTCTTGCTCCTTTGTGTCATTGCTGTGCAGAGCAGCCACTGCCCTGGTGTGGAGGAGCTGGAACCCGACGGCAGAGGCGGAGCAGTGCGAGGTGGTGGCAGGAGCAGGCTTGTGCTTTCCTGTCCTGCTGCCTCCTCAGCTCAGCTTGGAGTTTTAATCCAAACGGGGCCAGAAGAGTAAACAAACTTTTTTTTTAAAAAGAATTACTTTGTGCATTGTGTGTCTAAATACATCAGCAGTGTCAGTCCAAACGTGTAGGTGCTTCTTTTTTTTTCTTTATGGTATCATATGCAATAAAGCTGAAGAAAGCTAATCACTGTGACCTGCTTTTCTGTGAACACAAGGTCTCAGAATGAAAATTATTCCTCCAGAGAGACAATATGGGTGCCTGTGAGGGCAAGCGAGCCGGTGCCAAATTTCTGTATTCTGGCTTTATTATCATAACAGTTCACATGGCACTTCAAAAGTTGTGCTTAATTCAGAGTATAGGTTTGCTTAAAGCAATGATCTTCTTTTAACAGAGTGCTTCCAAAGAGTGGCTGGCGCTCCTGCAAGCTGCATCGGGGCCCCTCTAAGATCCTGCTGCTACTGGCTAAAAACCTGCATGATGCAAAATGAAAAAGCTTCCACACCATTGTACCAGCTAAAAACTTATTTCCATGTCTTCACTGTTATTTAACGAAACCAAACCAAACCCCAAACCTAAAACTATAATAAGCAAAATACTTATATATGAGTTCTTCATGACAGATGTATCTCAGTGGGAGGGTTTATATTCACCAGCTGTGATGCCTGTACGATGTGTTTTACAGCCTGGGCCGGTGGGTAATTGATAGCTTCTCAGTGAGCACCAGACACAACTACATCATGTTTTGCAGTGAAACAAATGCAACATGGCACGGGTGGAATAGTGCAGAGCTTGCAGACATCCTTCCAGAAATGTCTCTGTCTTAATCTGTTGGAATCCACCATAAAATGGCTTGTAAATACAACACACTATCTAAGCAGCCTCTCTGGTGCTCGGACACAGATGCAAAACAACTGCTCCTGGAATGGAAAAAAAGGGTAAGGTAAGCCTTTAATTATGTTTTGACTGAACACAACCAAGAAAAAAATGAATCAGAGAAAAACATTCTTGACCCATAAGGAGCTGCAGAAGGAAACACTGAAGCATATGGGGCTGTGGCTGGATGGGAAAAAGGACTGTAAGAAATGTCAAAGATATGATTGTAACATGTTTGTAGGGGAAGGCTGTTGTTTAATCTCTGCCCCTAAAAATCGGCCTATGGTCTAACAAATGAAAATTTGTTTCACATTAGAGGCTTGTTCTTTCGAAATGAGAAGTTTAAGTGCACAGTGTTCTGACCCAAAATATTTCAATTCTAGCCTGAATTCCTATGCCAGCGGGGATTATGAGATCATGCTGTCTGTCAATTCCTCTTTCATCCATCTGTTCCCCTCCTCTTCCCTTGATAACTTTTGAACCTTCAGGCTAATTCTGACCAAATTCGACAAAGCGGAGATAGGATGGAGGCTGCAAAGATAATCAGTGGTGAAAACCTCCATGAAAATTTCACATCTGGGTAGAAAGAGAACCAAATTATTTCCTGTGCTCGAGGGCTGGCACGACTGAGCTCCTAACTGTTCCACGAGGTGGCCGCTACCCAGCACCTGTGTGGCTCCAAACCAGCTCAGAATTGGAGCATGTTCTTGCTCGCCCAGCTAAGCAGATGGGGATGGACACTTGAGTCTGGAGTGAGGAACGAATAAGAGAAGCTGCTCACACAGGGATGTGAAGGTGTAGCTGCAGAAGTCCAGGAAATGTATAAAATCCTCTTCTTTCAGATGTGTCTTCTTGCTTCTAGGATGTGGTCTTCAATTACAGAGCTGGATTGCTCTCAGGTCAGAGGAATTTTAGAAAGGTTTCTGGATCTAAAATTTGTAAAATTTGCTTTCACTCACATTTTTTATATGAGCTACAGTGATATATTATTAGACAGTGCAATAGTGTGAAGCACGAGCCTCCAAAATACAGCCATAGGACCATTTTAGTGCAAGTAACTGAACTGAAACAGCACTGTCTCTTGAAGTACACTAGTGAATGCTTTTGTTCCTCCCACACCAGTAAGATGCAACACACTCTATACGTAAGACAATTTGAAAACTTCAGCTATCCTAAATTTCAGCTGTGTATCAAGCTGTAATCTGATGGTAAGGAATTCAACACTACAGCTCTTTCTACCCATCACTACCAGGTCAGGGTTTCATGTACAAGTGTGTCTCACACAGGCCATGCTAAGCTGCAAATCACCATGCTGCACTTTGCAGGCAATTCAGGTGCTGATTTTGATCTCAAAAACCTCGTGCAAATCAGCCTTAGCTATGCTGAGAGGTTGCTCATTTCCCTGCGTTGATTCATTTCAACAGCTGCATTAAGTGAGATTAGAGGAGCTGCACATTTAGGACATGTAGTGGGAGGGCTCAGCCACCCACATACAGACTGGGTCAGTGCCTCACCAGGGTGAAACATAGAGATAGAATTTCTGGATGCACTAAGCGACTTATTTCTAGAATAACTGGCCCAAGAAGCCACAAGGAAAAGCACAGCTCTGAATTTAGTCTTCAGAAGTGCAGAGGATCTGATTCGAGAGCTATTAGTGGGAGAGGTGCTCTCTGATGGCAACCACAACATAATTAAGCTGCATGGTGTAACAAGAGAAAGCGAGACAAATAAAGCAAACAAATACTCAATTGTAAGAAAACAAACTATGTAAAAATGGGGAAGAAATTGCCAAAAAAAAACCACCGAACCCTGCAACCACCTAAAAAGCAGTTCAAAAGCAGGTAGCCTAAATGCACCCAGAAGGCTTAAAAACCTTGCACTAGAAGCCCAGGTAAAATGTCTGACACAAATAGAAAATGCTGTTTCAAACCCTCCTGCATGACTCAATGAGAGAGTTAAGGAGGCTACAGTGAGGCAAATAGGAAAGACAAGAAAAACGTGGCATGTGAAACATAAACAGGAAATGAAGGCAGCTAAATTTGAGGAGTGTCTAACAAAAGGTGCTCCAATTGTTAGTAAAAACATTACTTGATTCTCAATCCAGAAAAAGCCCTCACAAGAGGTCCTGCAATCACTGCAGGAGGAGAGAGCTGTTTGTTGGCTCAACAGGCAGTGGCAGCCAAAAAGCCAAGCAAGCAGCAAGCATCATAAGTAAGCACACTGGAACCATGGCAGAAGGCAGGGTTTTGCTGCTACAGAAAACCTTGGTGCACCCGCACCTTGATGCCTGTGTGCATCTTGTCTCTCCATCTCAAGAAATGAGGGGGGAAATCAACTTTTTACAGTGACAGTACAAGGGGGAATGGTTTTAAACTGAAAGAGGAGAGATACAGATTACATGTCAGGAGGAAGATTTTCGCTCAGAGGGTGGTGAGGCCCTGGCACAGGCTGCCCAGAGAGCTGTGGATGCCCCATCCCTGGAGGTGCTCAAGGCCAGGCTGGATGGGGCCCTGGGCAGCCTGAGCTGGTGGGGGGCAACCAGCCCATGGCAGGAGTTGGGGCTGCATGGGCTTTGAGGTCCCTTCAAACCCAAACCATGCTATGATTCTATGAAGAAATGCACAGCAACACTGCGGAAGGTGTAGAAAAGGACAACTGAAATAATCACGCACTTGCTTGCAGAGGCCAAATTTTGCAGTTTTTCTCACTGCAGAGGACAAAGCTGACAGGAGATTTGCTTGTGATTTCTCAATTATTAGGAAGGTGATAGACAAGGTAAATGCAGAGGTGATGTTCACCAAATCCTGCAATGCTAGAGCCAGTGATCATTTGTTGAAATGAAGGAGGCAAAAGTTAAAAAAAAAAAAAAAGTGTATTTTTAAAGCAGCAGCTGGGGAAGCTCAGGCATTTGTTGCCCTGCGATGTTTTGGATGGCATCAGTAGATTCAAAAAGGGATCAGATAAATTAATGGTCATCAAGACCACAAAAGAACGAAAGCAGCAGGCATGAACGAAGCAACAGCACAGTGCTTATGGGGCACACTGCGGCCAGGCCTCTGCTGAGCAATCCTCTGCTGCCACAGAGCACCTGTCAGCAGCACTGCTGACCCAGCTGGGCACTTCCAGTGCTCTCCTGCCCAGTATTTCCTGCATATTCACATCAGCGGCTGCCTCGGTATTATTTTCCCTATTTAAAACACTGCAAAACTATTAAGATTTTGCTGTTTTTCTGAGAGTGGCTTCATCACAGGCCAATTCCACTGCAAGCATGAAGCCTCAGCAGGCAAACGCCAGGCCCTCTTCCACATCGCTCAGCTCCAGGGAGCATGGTGACCAGGGGGAGCCTGGTGCCACTGGTTTGCTCAGCACTGAGCAGTGTTACATGGCAGCCACCGCTGCCCTCTGCCTTCCCCCTGTATTAGGGGACAGCAGGAAAGCCGGAGGCTGCGGCAGAAGGCTGCACACGAGCCGTACAGCGAGAAATGCCCGACCCCTGTGCTGACAGAACCCCCACAGCGGAGACCTAACGGCCGCTGCGCGTGGGCAGCCCGCCCACATGACGTCACGGCGGCGCTCGGCCAAACCCCGCGTAGGCCTTGCGCCCAGGAGCGGTGTAGCACGCATGCGCCTCTGCGAAGGGACGGCGGCTCGCGAGGAGGAGAGGCGCGCGTGCGCAGCGAGCTTCGGCGGCGGGAGGCCGCGCGAGAGTGGCGCGTGGCGGGCGTTTTGACCGTTGGCGCCATAACGGCCGTCCACCCCGCCCTCTTCTCCCCCTCAGGGCCCGCCGCCGCTTCCTCGGCTCGCAGAGCGCGGCCCGAACGCTGCTTTGTGCCACAGCCGGTCCTGCCCGCCGCTGGGGCACCGCGCTGCGGTGAGTACCCTGCCCGCTCCTCGTCCTGAGGGGAGAGGTCCCCGGCGTCCCGTCTGGGCTGGGTGCGTGGGGACGGGGTTCGCGGGCCTTCCCTGGGGGTCATTACTGGACAGCGGTGTTATCTGCCGTGCTCGGGGGCGTAGTGCTGCTCAAGTGCCGCGCTCTGCTGATCCAGTCTGAACGCATTCCTTTCGCGACTATTTGCACAATTGAATGCTTACTCTGAGAAATCTTTTTTATAGTTGTCTTGGTATTTTTACGTTAAAAGGTTTCTTGCTCTATTTTCAGAGGGAAATACAAAAGGAAGCCTTAGTCAAGATTCTGTTTGCTGCTGAAGTAAAAGAAACAGGAGTTTGAGTTTTTATGTGATGTCTTCTAGCTTTATTTTTATGGCAAACTGAAAACTTTCCTCGTTTTGGAAGAGTTAGAAAGACTTTTTTAATTTCAGGTGCGAAAAGCTATATAAGTAAAACACTTTAGCAGGATAAGGGGTTACTCATTAATTACATCTTTTTGAATTAATGGTGAAATTCGCTTTTAGCGTCAAAGTTACGTCCACTATGCAAAACGATTTATTTTTGCAAGTATCTGGGATTTAATTGTTGCCTAGAAACGCTTTGGTTATCAAATCAGGACAAAAATATCTTAAGACATCCCTGAAATAAAAATTGCTTTCTGGTCTTACTAACAACTGTAGCCCATAGTAGAATTCAGTTTTCTGGTGTGATCTGCTACTTTCACCTTCCTGTGCAGATGCTTTTTGTTAAAATACTGAATATTCATTTAAAATGACCAAAAAAAAAACCCACAGTAGAATAGTTGCCTAGAATTTTTCCGTATATTTGGATCTTTTCTGCTTTCGAAAATACTTCAGTCATGAGCTGTGGAAAGGAGTTTGTGGAAATTCTTAAGAAAATTGGATATCCAAAAGCTGATGAGCTAAATGGAGAAGATTTTGACTGGCTGTTCGAGTCTTCGGAAGACAAATCATTTCTGGAGTGGTTTTGTGGAAATGTAAATGAGCAGCATGTGTTATCTGAAAAGGAACTGCAAGATTTTGATTGTCTTCTCGAGTCTGGAAAGCCCATTTTAGAAGGAAATGCACTGGATGAAGTCCTTAAAACCTGTAAGCCTGCGGATTCAGGGAACAGCCAAGAGGAGGAGGAGGAAGAACTTAAGAAATTAGAGGATGAGCTTCGAACTCTTCAGAAGATGAAAAGTCTTACAATCCATAGGCATAATAAGCTTCAGATAATGATTTCTGAAAACAGCAATATGTTACGGGCTCTGAAAATCAAAGAGGAAGAAGCACAGAAAGATTTGAAAGAAGGTCTAGAACTGTTCGCTGCAGCGAATAATAAACTTAATAATGAACTGCTGTCTCTTGTAGATGGAGTTAAGAAATTGGCCTCTTTCTTCACTGCTTCAGCTTCGGAACAAGGATCAGGTTTGTATCCAGTGTTTTTTTCCCAGCTTTCCTTGGACAAGTATTTATCTCGGGAAGAGCATTGCACTGCAGCACTTGCCTCGTATGCAAAAAAACATTTTTATCAGGGTGTGTTGGAATTGGATGAAAATTTGCATGAAGACAACATTCAGCTTGCAGATATTGGCAAATGTGTCACTTGTGATGAGACTACTGTAGCTTGTGGAAAGAGTCAGGAGATTGCCAGCCTCCAGACAGCATACATTTGTGCTCATCGTCAGCTAATTGAACTGCAATCTGAAGAAGAGAGCTTGAATTCAGCTATACAATGTGCAGAGAGCATGCTGCAGTCCTTAAAGAGCAAGGTAAGCGGCAAACTGTTTTATAAGGTAGTGGAGTTTTAAACAGAGGCATGTTCTGAGTTATTAGTTCCCCTATTTTTACATAGAATTGCACTTCTTGAGATTTTAGTCTTGTTCTTGTGAAGTAGCTCTGGTGACTATGGTTAGAAGTTTTTTCAGTGTGGCAGAATGCCTTGAATTCTGCATTCTAGAGTTTATTACCTTCGAAAACTAGATCTTAGTAGTACCTTTCTAATTCTGTTAAACTCTGAAACTTCAAATTGTAACTGTCTCCATTGTTTGAACAACAACCGAAACCTTTATTAAATTTTGCATATGGGGGCTAATGATACATATAGTCTTGTTAATATTCCCTATAAGAAAAACCTTCAGGTTTTAGTTCAGTGACTTGGGAATTTATAATATGGAGGCACAACAGTGATATGTTTTAGATATCAAAACAATGAATCACATAGTCGAAATCCCATAGATCTCTTGTCAAGTGATGGGCAGATATGACTAGTGACATTTAAGAATGTGAGGGATTTGTAACAGAAGGAAGAAAATTAGCTTATACTGCAGTCATGGACTAACTTGAGACATTATGTTGGTATATGCCTGTCACACAAATGAAAATAGAGTGCTTGATTGATTAGAGTCATTTAAAAAGGTTAGTTCTGATGGGCAGTATTGATCATCATCTGGCTGAATGTAAACTGTTTTCTGCGTGTGAGATTTCAGTTAGGTCTGTCTAGGTGTGAACTAAAATACAGCTTTTATAATTGTTCTGTCATGAACTGTTTCACGGCTCTGCAATAGAGCAGATTTAATTATTTCTTGAAATGAATTTGATGCCTACCATCTTAAATCTGTATTTGCCTTGTATGTTGTGAAGTTCTGTAAAGCTGCTTGCAGAGTTCTCATTTAATTTTGATGCTTTCATTTTCATGTGAGTGCATGATTCTTGTGTGAACTGAAGAAACGTGTTAGGGAAGCAGTATGAAGAAATGTGAACAAAGATCTGAGGGAACTGTGAAGGGATTGATATGTTTTGCTTTATGCAGGGTACTGGAAAACAAGAAAACCTCGAGGCCAAAATATCTAGTTTAAATGATGAAATCTCAACAATTAAGCAACAGATAGCTCAAATAAACAATGAAGATCTGCCTTCCCTTTTGAAAGAGCAGGCACAGCTGTTCACTGTGCCAGTGGTAATGGCAGACCTGGATCGTGAGATTGCTCAGCAGGACCGTTACGCTTCTAAACAGGATGAAATCTGCAGCCATCTGATAAGACAGAAAGCATCATTTGAACTTATTCAGCTAGCCTATGACATTGAACTGAAGAAACACAAAGACATCCACTGTCAACTTGAGAATTTGATAGAATCTCTGAAACAGAGCAGTAATGAGATGCAACAGAGACTAGAGGCGTTATCTAAGCAAATTGAACTTGCAAAGCCAAGAAACACTATTAGTTCAAAGGATGATTTCTCTTGTCGGTGAGTGTTAAAGTCACTACTGAACTTTGATTTTTTTTTTTTAAATAAAGTTGGGAAGATAAAGGTGTGGGTAATCTAAGCCTTCTCAATTGTAATTAGTTCCTTGCAAAAGCTGGTTAATGTTTTAAATTCCCTAGAATTGAAGCTTTCAAGGTATGAGATGTTAACGTTTCCAAAGTATTCCTATGCAATATTGAGAATATAATTAATGTTTATAGCAAAATCAGACATGTTGAAAACTTTTACAGAGAGCTATTAGTTGTAGTAATATCCCAGACAATATCCATGGCCTTATCTGCTTAGCCTGCAAAACCTCTTGTGTGATAGAGAAGAGGAACAACTCCTGGAATGTAAGAAATGCATTTAGCTCATTGCTACTGCTTGACTTGCCACCTGGCTTCTACATCCTATTGGCCTGTATAGGATTTTTTTCACCATCTAAGTGATTCAGTCTTCCTGTATCCCAGGTGAGACAGCAGGAGGTCACTTCAAGGTACAAAACTTTTCCATTAGGTGTATTCTATAGTAATTGATGATGTTAGGTTTTTACCCTTCTTTAAACTGTTGAAGTGTGTTTTTTTTTTTTTAAAATAGCTATTACATTTTTTTTTATAGCTCTTATATTAAAGTGGTAATTTAATCTTGAGCAATGAATGGCAGAGTCAGGTAGGATTCATTTTACCTAAGTTGTGTCTGTGTTGAAAAGCTGTAATATTTTATTTCAGGTTTATTATTGAGTCTCTTTGTGATTAAGTAACAATGTTGACTGATTGCTTATTCACTTTTTTTATTCTTTAAAAAGGCAGGCCTTATTACTCATGACACAGCTGTAAACCCTGAATGTTATATGAGCAGTAGGCACTTGGAAGAAACTCAGTTACCTTTGAAATACGGCTTCTCTTCTTTAAACCACTCTGATTCCTAACTGGGACTCAATGATTCTCCAAAATCTCCTGGAGACTTTAATATGCAGAGGTGGCAGTAGCAGCTGATCAAATTAGCAGCAGTTAGATCAGTAATTAGACTGTTGTTGATGTAGTGTTAAGGTATGGTACTGTTCAGTTATAGCAAAATATTGCTGTCTTTTGCATGACTCATAACTCAGTGTAGAATTCCTTAGCAATCTTTCCATAGATAGGAGATAGAAAACAGTAAGCTGGAAAATGTCATAAGGATTTTTTTTTTCATTTCTCATTGGCCATAGAATTCTGGTGTTTTCTCAGCATTGCTGTCCTTAAAGTGTAGGAAAGAAGTTTGCAAAAGCATGTGTTTTCAACCTCTTGAATGAATTTGGCATTCATTGTGTTCTTGATAACTGACTTTAATATTTCACTGCTGTTGCTTGCTATTTGGAATATTTTGGAGTCCTGTGGATCACTCATGATCTATGTACATACTGAATTATGGAATAAGAGGGAGATAGAGCATTATATCAACAGTACCGTTACTACTACTGTACTTCTCTGATCCTCGGTCTAATTTCAAATCATCGAATCATTAAGGTTGGAAAAGACCTCTGAGATCATCTAATCCAACCATCCACCTACCACCAATATTGCCCACTGAACCATATTTCTTAGTACCATATCTACGTATTTCTTGAACTTCTTAACGTGAAGATCTTCTCTTGACTAATAATGCCCGGAATGCTTAGGTAACTTAAAAATGCTTGTGTGTCTAACTTCATTTGTTCCAGGCTCTACCAGCTTTTGGAAGGAGAAAACCAAAAACAACTGTTTAAAACATACAGAAACCTGGAACAGATGGCTCAGAAGTTAAGTCAGGATTGCGTGACAGCACAAGACCAGCTAGCAGTATCTTCTCAAGAACAGTCTCTCTTGTTGTCCAAAGTAGACGGTGATATAAATGCTCTTCGTGATGCTCTGTATTGTGGAGGAAATCAGATACTACTCACTAGTCGGGTATGTTCTTATGTAGTTATTAAATGATTATATCCACGCGTGTTGTGTTCTTTTACTGAGACAAATGTAAAGGCTGTAGACACAAAGTGGCTGCAACATGGTAATGATGATGGGCAGGTAGTTGCATTGTTCTTAGCAAATGTTGGATTTAGCATGCGTTGATGGTTAATTATTAGTTTTGAACAAATAGTGGCATCTAATTCTTAATTTCTTTCAAAGGTAGGTACAGTTGTATAGATTTATGGTGTGGAAAATGTCTTCTGGCTATGATGTCCCAGGAAAATTCATATATATTTCTCCTTTTTTCAGACTGATTTTTTTTTTTTCTGTAGCACCTGAATAGTATGGTTTGGCCCCTTAAAACAGCCCAGCCATGGTTGGCTCATTTGTAGGAAGTAAGAATATCAGAATTCTGAAGGTCAGTTTTAGTAGGACAGTTCTACTACCGAGCTCTTGGGTGGCTTTGACAGCCATTTTGGAAAGAGAATAGAGTTAAATACAATTTTGTTATAGTAAGCAACTATAGATAGCTGGAAAGCGGAACAAGTGAAGGCTTCTGTTGCATAATCCTTACCTACGTGAATTCGAAAATATATTTAATAATATATAATTAATATTCAACTCTATTCACAACATAGAGAACAGTTTTACTAAGAAATTATTCTTTGTAATTAGAACAATACCTTCTTAGGGATTAAAGGTTATTGTCTCCATCAGGGTACTCTTTATTGATTCAAGTTATTTAAAACAGTGACATATTTTTCTCTTGGTACTGTTTCTTAAGAAAAATGATTTAATTCTCATAAGGAAATAATGTGCAAGTAGGTAACTAGCCTGCCTACACTGAACTACCATAAGATTGACAATTAGGAAAACTGTACTTTGTAATTATTTCATTTTAAAATTGAATTGGTTTTCTGTTTGATTTTGTTCCCTTTTGAGTAGCGATGAAGACTCGATAGAAAATGTTGTTCAACCATCTGTATAGTTGGAGGCCAGGTTCTTATAGTCTGAACTCACCTGTTTTAGTAAGCAAGTAGATTAAATTACATTTTCATAACCTGATGCAGGTGCATGCTGCTTGAAAGCTATATATACAGGATTTATTGTGTGTTCTTGCTTTTAATGGTTTTTCACTTATTAAAAAAAATGGCTTGCAAAAGTCTTCCATATTTCTAGTACAGCTGGTGTATTAATACAAAAATAACTGTTTTGTTTTGTATATTTTTTTATTAGGAACTTACTGAGCAGTTTCATCAACTGGAAGATGATTTAAATAAACTAAATCAACTCGTTATGGATCTTATTGCTGATGTGAAGTCAAAGAGAAACTTTCTAGCGTCCAATAAGCTGCATCAGATGGAAAGAAATTTGTACGTCTATTTTTTCAAAGATGAGAACCACTTGAAAGAGATAGTGGAGAAGTTTGAGCAGCAGTCAGAGGCTAAAGCCAGTGGTCTGGATGATGAGAATTTCACCACCAGTGAATTCCTTAATGTTTAACCTTCAGTGTATTCTTAAGATAGGAAAACATGTTAATGTAAACTGTCGACAAGTTTATGGAATGATAAGTACTAGCTTATCTAGGTGAACGTTTATCTGTCATTGCAATGTATGTTTAGCTGCCACAGTTGCCATGTTTGGATTATATGCTGCTTTATGGCTTTGGCATTTGGTCATTCGGTTCAGGTTCTTCAATATTAATTAACACATTAGTTGCTTGAATGAATTATATACAGACTGCTCTTTTACTGGCCTGCATGTTGATTTCCACTGTGTACAGCATAGCACAAAAGAAAGCTTCATACCCTTGAGATAGTTTTCTCGCATGATAAGAAACTTTCAATACATGAAGAGGGATTCCAGATTCTGGAACACGAATGTAATGTGCTTCCTTCTGAAGAGGAAAGTTGTCCAAGGCAGAAATAATGATTCTGCTTTACAGTTCCTCTTAAGATTTTTTTGTATGGGAATGTGTCGGAATATCGAAATACCAGAATCTGTTTGAAGTACCAGGACCATCTGTTTCTTGACCAGCATATCATTTCTTGTCGTCTTATTGAAATTAGTCCATACTTACAGCAAACTTCTCAACAAGGGAATTTTTAATTTACCTTTTGGACTTGGACATTTTTGGATTATCTTTTTGCAGTATTTACTCTCTGATTTGTGATGCAAGGCATTTAAATGATGTTTTCATACTCCTGCTTAGACTAGTATTATGACTGCTTGTCAAACTTTTGTGTAGCTTCCTGATAGACCAATGGCATTACATTTGATTTTATGGTATAAAAAGTCCCAGACTTTTGTTTTCTGATTAGATCAGCTGTACTTGCTTTCAAGTGTTGTACATATTGATAAAGACTGGTAAATAAGCTTCAACTTAAGTAATGGTATTTTAAAAAATATTTTGACTGCACGCTTTTAACTTCAACGTTTTATGTAACTTATTCTTAATGTATAATTTTGAGCTTATTGGTTTGATGTCTTTATATCTACTTTCCATGCTGTTTAGCTCCATACGTTGTTTATTATTAAATGCCAAACACTAAATTCAGTGCTATCAATATTTGTGGCAAATCTGTATGTTAGTTTTAGGTATACGCTCATGAATGATGTTTTGTTTATATTTAATCTTCTGCGTTCTCATTTTGATGGACTTCAGAGTTTGAATTTGAAAACTACTGCTTCTCACCATGGGGAAGTCAGGAGATGTTTTTACCTTCTGTAGGAAAACAATAACAGTCTTCTCCTGTCTTTTAAAATTAAGAGTGTGTTCCTGACTTGTGGAATGTCAGGAAAAGGAAAATCTTCTTACTGCTATCGGCTTGCTTAGTATCAAATTGCAAACAGGCTTTCACTCTATAGTGTGTTATTTTGTTTGACAAAGTAGTATTTTATTCCTGATATCTTCTGTTAGATTCCATGAAAGTCTGTTAGATTTTTTTCATGGCTTTGCATCATGCAGTATGGCAGTACTTTATTTGTGAGGGTTATGACCATAAGTATCCTATGACTCCAAAAACACCTCGCTGTTTTACTTCGCTTAAGGTTCTTGAGCGCTGTGCTGGAGGTTACTCACGTGGTGCTTTCTTTTTTCTTTCTCTAGGGGTAAATGCTGCTCACAAACAAGAGTTTAGAGATGCTGTTTGTCTTATACAACACCTACAATTCAAGCCATTATGACAGCTTTAGGTTACTGCATACATTGATTGAAACAGGATTACCTTTCTCGAGCTAGACAGCTACTAGCCAAAACTTAATGTTGCTTCGTGGCTATTCCTCTGATACAATTTTTTGTATTTGTAAGTTTGTACAAGTAAGACCATAAGCAGTCTGCTTGTGATCTTGAATTAAGAAAAGTATTCCTGTGTAAAGATAAGGGAATATTGTTGATGGTTAGACTGAACTTGAAAGGCTATTCATGCACAGGATTTAATAAGAGAAGATCGGAATAACAGACTTGTATAGGAATTAAATTACTTAACTGCAATTCTTGTTGGAGAATGTACTTGTGTAGCTTGAATCCTTTGAAAATGTTGCATACATACCTAGTGTTTGTGGTACGTACTGTGCTTTGTTCTGATCTTGCTGTATAAATTCAAGCAGTCTGTCAACATGGATGCCTTGGCTCTAGTTCTCCCAGATGAATTTTATCTAGTAGTTCCAAGTATTTTGCTTGTATTGTAGAATACGGCTACAGGACAAGTGGAAAAGCAGCTGCTTCTGGAGAGGAAAAAAAAATGGTGAAATTGAGAACATTAATAGCTGTGCTTAAAACTTCTAGAGACTTCAGATATTTCTGACTTTACATTGACAAATGTAGTAATTTTAATATTATTTAATACTTGACTGTGTAAATTATACAAAACTTATGGAATAGAAGTTTTTTATATGCTTGTTTTCTAAAATGGTGCATTATTGATCTTTGTATATGTTGATAGTAACACTTCTTTCATCACGCACTGGTGCTATTTTGACAGGTAACTCTTGATTTTTGTTCTTGATTTTAAAACTTGAGCACTAACAGCAGTAAAGGTGTGCATATGCTGGATATAGGCTAGTTGTAAAGATGCTGGGGGGGGGAGGTATTTCCAACATAAAGAATAATCCTTGTTTGTCATTCTAGTACTAGAAGTTAGCTGTGCTTAAGGCTGGATAACTTTTATCAATGTACTAAAACACTATTTCAAAAAAGTTTCCCTTTGTAGTTTTTGTAAATGATTAAAGTTTTGCTAATTTTTATTTATAATACTTCAGGCACATCAGGGAGGAAGTGATGTCTCTTAAGGAAAATGGATGGCTGAACATATTCATTGTGTTTTGTCTTCAACAGAATTAAAGTGCAGACTGGTTTCTGACCCTGATATAATGCATAATTCATATGTGTATTCTATGTTTAGGTTTAATCATAAAAATGGAACGTTACACATCATACATAGGATGTGAGATTTCTGAGGTGCCTTTATCTGATACTGCTCAGAGGATTATGTCAGCTTTGCAGTCTATTCCTACAGGAGTTCAGACTAGCAGAAAAAATAATCAGAGTGAGTAAGTCTTGGCCCTTTTAAGTTGAAAAACTGAAATGCAAGCATACAACACTGAACCTCAGGTCCTGTTAAGTGTAGGTTTCCAGGTTTGGAAAAAGAATTAAGAAATAACTGTAGCATTTAATGTGTCTTTCCTGATTAAGTATCACTATGTGAGTACAAGGAACTGGGATATCACTGGTAGCCTAAATTTTACAGGATTTTTTTCCTTCCTAACCTGTTCCTGCTGTGTGGTAGTAATGTAGATGAGAATTTCTAACCAGTAATTAACTAATACTGTAAATGTGTGCGTTAACATGAATCTGGACTAGATACTTGAAGATGAATAGAGATGCTGGAAAATGGCAAGAAGACCTGTGAGCTCTTGAGACTACTGTCTATTCTTTAAAAACATGCTCATTACCAACTCACTCTGTGCAGTTCTAGGGGGAAAAGTGAACATAATTTCCAGAGGTAGAGTGAGGTGGGTAATGTTAATAGTGCGTCAGCTCTCTTAGACTCTGGCTTTGTGAGGTTTGCAGACTAGAATGGCTTTCTACTGCCATCTGGTGATAATTGCAAAACAAATTCCAAGGTTATGTAGCCACTTACATGTGTCATACCGAATACTGTGTGCTGAAGGAGGGAAAATAATCCTCATTTTTTCTGGAGGATAAACTTCTTAAGAAAGAGTATCTAGACATCTTAAGCAATTAAGAGTGCTGAATGCAAAATCACGTTATCACTGTTAAATTATAATCTTATTATTGTGGAAGAGTGAATTTTAGGTTTGGTTTTCTTGATACTTCCCACCAGTACCAGTTAGGGGACTTAACTGGAGATAATAACTGATTATACAACGTGAGATGCTTATAATACTATAAAGTAATATGCTTAGTTTCTTCTGGGGAAGGTAGTTGTCTTTTAAAATGCTTCTTTAGTCTTTTAAGTACAGGATCCTGTTTTGCCTAGTCAAAACATTATAATTAAAAAAAAAAAAACAATTTCAGTGGAAGGAAGTAGATTTCCTTATGCTTTGTTTGTTACCAGACAGCAGCATGTTAAATTCAGAATGTCTTGCTACTGGTAATACAAGTTTTTAGCAAAAATCAGCAGTGGAATATACTCTGTGTGCACCAGGAGTTAGAAGGGGAAAGAATATGTATTTTGCTCGTAAGTGTTTTGATTTGCTAGGCAGTAGAAGGATCTAGAGATAAGAGTTTTAATTACAGACTGCAGAGGCATGTATTTCAGGAAAGTTCTCTTACTGCACGCACTGAGTTTTTTAAATGCTGCTTGCCTGTTACAATTTGTTCTTTTATTCCAGCCTTCATTTACTGCTTCTCTTCTTGGGCTCCTGGGCGGTGTTGAGGGAAGAAAAGGAGAAGGCGTATCTTAACCTTTACATTTAGTGTTGTGCAAAGTCCTGACATTACAAAACCTCCCTTAAACTTTCAGAACTCTAGGCTAAAATATCACTGCTAGTTCAGAGGTGGGCCCAGGCTAACAACTATGCTGTGGCTTGGGGATCTGTCTTAAACCCATCAGTGACAGCCATCCTGCTCTGTGTTGTGATGCTGGTCATGACTCACTTTCCTGGCAGTTTGAGAAATCTGAGGTTTTCATTGCTCTCTTCTTATTTGGTCTTAAAATACCCGTTCTCTTGCAAGGATGGGCAACATGGTAAAACTTCTCAATGGAGCGTGGTCAGTTTTTTCTAGGTCATGTTATGCAACAGATACATTTGCAAATAAAGTGTTTTACTGATGAATATTTTTGAGAATAATACTGTCTAAAAACACGTTAAACTGTTTATAAATGTCACTGTTTTTAAGTATCAAAAGTGTGGAAGTCAAGTGGATGGGGCTGGGCCCTTTTTGGAGGTATTCTGTGACAGGATGGGGGCAACAGGCAAAAGCTGTAACACAAGAAGTTCCATACAAATATGAGGAAGAACTTGTTTGCTGTGAGAGTGGCAGAGCATTTGAACATGCTGTCCAGAGAGGTTGTGGAGTCTCCTTCTGTGGAGATACTCAGGACTATCCTGGATGTCTACCTGTGCAACTTGTTTTAGCAGGGGTTTGGACTTGATTTGGGTCCAGAGGAGGGTGACTGAGGTGATCAGAGGGCTGGAGCTCCTCTCCTATGAAGAAAGGCTGAGGGAACTGGGCTTGATTTTCTTGGTGAAAGAGAAGGCACTGGGCAGACCTCATTGTGGCCTTCCGGTACTTGAAGGGAGCGTATAAACAGGAGGGGGAATGACTGTTTACATGGGTGGATAGTGATAGGACAAGGGGGAATGGTTTCAAGCTAAGATGGGAGATTTAGGTTGGATATAAGGAGGAAGTTCTTCACTCAGGGTGATGACATACTGGAACAGGTTGCCCAGAGGTTGTGGATGCCTCATCCCTGGAGGTATTCAAGGCAAGGCTGGATGTGGCTTTGGGCAGCCTGGTCTAGTTGCCAGCCACTCTCGTGGTTGGCGACCCTGCCTATGGCAGGGGGGTTGAAACTCTACGATCTTTGAGGTCTTTTTCAACCCAGGCCATTCTATGATTCCTTAGAGGTCCCTTCCAGCTCCTGTGACTTTGTGTAAACTGTGGTGTATGGTGGGTTTTTCTGTTGTTTTTTTTTTTTTTGGTCCATGCCCCTAGCTTTGCTTTGACAAAAATTGAATGTGTTTTGAAGGATGGCAATGTGCATGCTTACAGTGTTATAGTAAAGTGCCTTCTGAATACCCTGGAAAATGTCTTTCTACTTTGTAGTAAAGCTGAGTATCCTTTCTTTTTTTTTTTAAGGGAGTTAGAGCATACTTTTGTGTATGCATATCTTGGAACCTGCAGGGCAATTTTAAACATAAATTGTGTTAGTCTGGGGAAAACAGTTGCCGCAGAAAACTTGATAGCAATTATTTTAACTTTAGTAACAGAGTTGGTAATGTAGCACTCTGTAAAGTAAGTTATATCCACTGAGCAGATTAATTTGTATTACAAAATGTTTTCTATTCTCTTATTCTCAAGGTAAAGAGAAGACAAAGGAAAATAAACTAGGTGATAAGGATGCAAATCTGAAAAATGAAAAGGCAAGCACACTGTAAGATAAAATACCACTTAAAAAAAGCTACTGGTTTTATAGAAGACTTGAAGCTGTTATTGATGGGTTCTACCATAACAAACTGTGTTGCAGTACATTGTGTACACTTGTGGTTTATATAACTTTCCTCTTTAGTCTTGTTTTGCACTTGCTGTCTATTTGCCTTAGAGAGTCTTGCCCCCCCCCCCTTGCTCTGTTTATACAGTCTTTTCTGATAGATTGATCAGAACTAAATGTGGTTGCCAAATTCAGGTAGTTAATATAGTTTTAAAACATTCTTAAACCTCTGTGACTGAGTAATCACTAGCATCTGAAAACATCTTGCAGTGTCTTACTGGAAAAAGCTTTTCATAACTGTGGTGAAGTGGCTTATGTTCTGTAAATTAACCTCTCATAATCCATAACTAGCATGACCCATATAATTCCCATGTGGTCTACAGCAGAATCATTGGATATTATATCCTCTCCATAAGCTGTTCTAAATTAACACATCATTCTGTCTACTAACTGTTCTTAGACCAACTGTGTGGGTGAAGATTAAAACATTATTTTACTACCCATCTCTGGTGCTTCCATAGGCTGCTACTAGGTGTTTCATAATCAAAATGAGCTGGTTTACATGAACAATGTCTTCAAATTAGGGAGTTTAATTTTTGGTTGAATCATCTCCCTGAGTTTATTTAATGCGCATACATGTGCGTATAGGGAAAAAGTCTTTTACCGCAAGGGTGGTGAGGCAGTGGGACAGGTTGCCCAGAGATGTGGTGGATGCCCTGCCTCTGGAGACTTACAAGGCCAGGCTGGACCAGGCTCTGGGCAACCTGATCTAGCTGTGGTTGTTCCTGTTCATTGCAGGCGAGTTGGACTAGATGACGTTTTAAAAGTCCCTTCTGACTCTGTGATTCTAGGTGCTAGTCCAAGAATGGAAATGGCTAATTGGGACAGTCCCAACTTGGGTTGTGGTTGACGTCCATTGTGTTGATCAAATGAGTTGCAGGTATTAAAACTGAAGTCCTGTCTTAGCTGCTAATCTCACAGCCTTCCTCCAGCTCTGGTGAATACTGCACACTTCGGCAAGTCCATCCAGGACTTTTGGCATGGGGTAGTTTACTGCAAATTTGATTGGCTCTTAGATGGGCATGATGAGAATGATTTAAACCATAGATGAATGTATGTAGTAGTGGAACCTCTTTGTGTAATGTTGAGGAGATAAATTTTGACTCATCACATCTAGTGAGATTCTTCTACATAAATTATGGAACTACATCTTCAGACTTTGAAAGCCTGTTATTTACTTCCAGCTATGTCATTATTTCTAATAGATGATTGGTTCTTCCCAGAAGCTGCTGCTGCTTTGTGCTTAATCATAGTTCAACTCTATTATTCTGACTCGGTAATTAAATTTGTTTTGTTCCTATTTTTGAAGTTTTAAAAGATAATTACTTATTGCTGATTCTATAATTACTTCAGTGTCCTAATTCAAATTCTACTATGTGTTAAACAATGAAAACTTTTTGCAGTTTGACTGGCGAATACACTTGTGTGCATTAGCTGTCTGTCTACAGTTCTTACACGTTCAGTCCTTCTGTGCTAATGTTTTTCCACTTAAAGTATCTTTTTAATACTGATTAGCTTTGTCTAAATCCAATTTTTGTATTCTTTCAGAACCACTATTCATTTTGGTAGCAGCAGAAGCTAAATTAACTCTTTTCGTTTACTTAAAGCATTTTAATCATACTTTTTTGCTGTGTTGTGTGACCTCAAGCAGTCTTGTAAATTTTTTTGAGAAGTCAGAGGAAGTCCAATTTACTCTGTACTTGAATTTCCAAAGCAGTCACTGTGGTCCCTTGCTAAATGCTCTTTAATACCCTAAGTTGTCATTAAAAAAAAATGATAATCTTTGAGTATTAGAGCTAAAGATGAAAATAAATGGTAACCTCCCACTTCATACAAAGTTCACTAATGACCTCATCGCTGTGGAAGACAGGCTACTGAACTAGATGGCTTTTATGGTTATTTGTCACTTAGTGTTGGACTAATAATTAACAGTGGTAGGTTTGGAAACATGCATAAAATCACTTATATACATATATATGTATATGCACTTTTGGCCAGTGTGGTGTAGTTCCCCTAAACTGGCTCTGTCTTGATGTTATCACTAACATTTTTTCTGTAGAGCATCACTTCCTGAAAAGCTTATCTGAATTAACTCATGTATGTTTATTTTTTGTCTTCTAAGAAGTTGAATAACTGGTTCACTGAACATTTTCTGATTTTTCCAGGAGATCAGTGATTCCACAGTTGCCTTATTAAAATCATCTGTCAGCTCTGAAAAAAGTACTGCTGGTCAGATAGTCAGGATGGCACATATCAATGAAGTACTCTGCTGTCAAGATACCAAAATACTGAGCTTCTACCAGGAATTAGGCTCTCCTAAATGGGAATATAGAGAAAAAAACCTTACAGTAGAAGCAAAAAACATGGCGGATGGTGAAAAGAATTTAGGTACTCCCCTTAAAAGAAAACAAGTGGTACCTACATATTGTTTGGAAAAAAAGAGATTACTTGCAAAGAACCACGTTTCACATGAAAGGGGATATTACTGGACTTCCAGACAGGCAGAATCTTCTGAAAATGAGTTTTGTGATATCAGGAGTTTAGGATATGAAGAAAAGAGAGAATTGATTGCAAGCATAAAAGAAGCAGCAGCTTTTGTAACTACTATGATATTTCGAGACGGTTCTTCACAGCTCAACTCAGAGCAGGTTAGTGAATTGTGTTTTTTCTAGGAACAGTCTTACAGAATTATTTGAACTGCGCATACGACTTGTTAACATAAAACCACGTTCTTTGGGAGCATGGAATCTGGAACAGTTTTGGGTGTTCTTGCTTGCCGAAATACAAATTTAAAATGACTTAAATCTTTATACTTCTGGCTGCCTTATATTCTTAGTTACCAAGTCAAATCTAAAGAAATTGGAACCACTTGGGCTAAGCACTTGTTAGCATACATCAAGCAAGACTTCAAATATTTTTTCTCCTTTCTACTATGGCTGTCACAGTAGATCTTTTTTTTTTTTTTAAGGATGAAGTATTTGCATACTCCTCTGTTTCAATGGTATATGCAGTAACTATTGTATCTAATAGTTTTCATGTTGTAAAATGCTTGGGAAATTTTCTTTATGACATTGCATAAAACCTGTCAGAGGAAACACTGTTGTAATTATACTTAACAGACCTTAACCTCATCAGTAAAGGGAATTGTTGTATTAGTGAAGAGTCGAACAGATCGCCTTTGCTCTCTCAGTTTCTCTTCAACTGCCTGTACTTGGAGTGCTGCTAGTCAACATGATAAACTCATTTATTTGAAAACTGAATGCTCTTCTCTTTGGGAACAAGAAGAACAGTCTCACAACAAATTTGCCCGGTAAGAGTATGTAAGAATAAAGCACTATTTTGCTTTATATATGTTTTTGACAACGGTGATATTGGTGACGTAGTTTGTTTGCAGAACGAGGCAGGGACGGTGGTAATATTAATTTAATAATATACAATAGTTAAGTATTATATGAATATATAATATTCATATATTCACCTAGAAATGCTATATGAACACCCTACAGTGATATGGCTCAAAAAACATTAAAAAAAATATCAAAAATCACACAAGGTTTTTTTTAACTACATTTCCTGCACTGTGTTTCTTACATGATAATCTTAGAACATCATTATTGTAAATATCCTTTTTGACCTCTGGTAATATTTTGAATTTCAGAGCACAAAGAGCAATAGGCTTTTAAAATGACTTTTGAGATGCTGAATGAGATTTTGTTATGATCCAGTAACAGTGTAGCATCCAAATTTCTAAAGCACTTTTTGCATCTGTTTAATAGTTGGACTAAATTTTTCAAGTTGAGTTTTAGTTTAAACTTCCACTTAACATAATCAAAATCCATTTTTATTCCGTATTAACTTTGAAATAGTATCCCATTATGGGAGGAATTAGACTGATTTTTCACATAATAAAAAGTCACATAATAAAACTTCTTCAGAATGCTTTATAATTTTCAGTAATAACTGATTTATCGTAAACTACTGAATTTTAGGAATTAGGTACTAATAAAGTACTTCTGAACAATAAAAACTCAGGAATAAAGAAGCTAAATAAGTGTTGTACATATAGACTTTTTCTAAATGCTTATCTTCTAAGAACGGTGAGGTTGTTCAATAGTGGATCTGCACTATATTCAGAAATACCTTATGACCTAAAAAACTTCCAAAAGAAGATTTTAAACCTGTCCAAGAACTGTGGTTTCATTTCATTAACAATAAATCAACGTGAAAGACATGAATTGTCTTTTTATGCTGTCTAAAATAAAGCTTATTAAAAATGACACACAAGATTAGTAAAAATCTACATATAATTCTATTTCAAATGTCAGGGATACAGAAACTATAGATCTCAAAAAAAAAAGAAGGGAAGAACATGGAAAAATGAGATGGCGTATACTAGATTTAAGCAGCATGTGAACAGTAGGCAATTAGGGCAATTTAGATTGTCTAGTAACTTTAGAAGCTTCTATGATTTCATTTAGGTACATTCAAGTATTACAGGGATGCAAGTTGCTGTTTTGAATTAAGACTGTGCTTAATTCTAAGTGTCAAAGATTTCATTATGTATGCATGGTAAGCCATCTGTTAGTGTGTTTGAGTATAGAATGAAGATTCAGGTATTGAATTGAAAATTGAATATTCAAATACAATACTATATTCTTCTTAGAATAAATAACACCTTTGTATTAGCTGTTCAGTTTAATAATAGTTGCTAATTAAAAATATAAATTAAATGTATTAACTAAATCCAATAGCAGTATAGTGCATATTCATAAACTTTCTCTGTGCAGGCAAGTGTTGTTTCAAATACTACGTTGCAAAGTTCCAGTTATCTGCTTTAATGCAAAAGATTTCCTGAAGACTGTACTTCAAGTTTATGGTAGTGGAATTAGCTGGAAACAAGGTAACTGTCTAATCTATGATTTAATCCTATAATCTCTGTGCCTGTGGTGTTGTGTTAAAATTACAAGGTGCAGAAACAACTAGATTAGTGGTTAAATATTGGAAAACATTTAATACAGTGGAAAAGAATATCCTTCTTGGGGAGTTTATGATGAGAGACTTGGCGTGTTGAGATGATGTATTTTTTCTTAGTGTAGGAATTGCTGAAACACTGAGAAGTTTAAGGATGATAGCTTCCAGTGGAAACAAAAGCTTTCAATGCAATCCTGTCTGTAGCTGAAGTTAAACTGCCTTGAGTTTCATGTTGCCCAGAGAAACTTCCTCAAACCATGTACTAACCAGTGGAATACATCGTTACGTTAACTCTAACTAGTAAAATATAGCTTACTTTTCCATTGGTATTCATTAAGGTTTCTGGAGGAGATACTACAGGACTTGAATCTTGACTACTGTTTCACAGTCGTGAAGCACAAGTGTGGTGTATCCTCACCAACTCTTCTGTTCACTTTATCTCAGCCTGACTCTGGTTTTGCTACAGTCCTTTCATGTTGCTTCTGTCCTAGTTACATACCCTACTCCTTCTAACCTTGCAGGTGTCATACCCTTCCAAGGACTGTGTTGTTGGTTGCAACTCCTTACAACTGAGTTGACTGAGTCTTACTTGGGAAAGAAAGAGCAAATGGTTGGGATGTTTGATTCTTTACCATTAGTCTACTGGAGACTCTTGTGCACATTGTCAATAGAGATATTAGTAGAGGATCTCTGATAGCTCACAATCACTATTTGGTAGCAGGATACTCTTTTTTTTTCCATATGTTCTGGGTAGAATTCTAATATTATTAGAAAAATCGGTGCGCATTTCAAGCAGTCCTCACATGAACATGTGGATGTTCAGCATCTCATTGGACAGTGCCTTCCTGCAACCTCTGGATATCTTTCCAACAGCCGTCAGCAGCCTGGTGTGTTACTGCCCCTCAGTAAGGCTGTGTTGCTTAGTCTGCCTCTTCACAGTGCATCATCTGAGTTGATGGCAAGTCTGTTCAGTACAGTTGTGAAAGCTTCATTTAATGACTGTAGGGATTATTTCCTAATGAAGGAATGGTGGAAGTCCTATGGACATACCTAAATTTCATTTTCAGAGTGAATTCAGGGCTTTATCTACTTTCTTAAGCTGCATGATTGCAAATCAAGTTTGTCAACCCAACAAGAGAAGGAATCTCTTAGCAGTGCACTCAGCAGGGTGTCTGTGAGACGATTTCTGTGGCTGCTCGTAGCATCTGTTAGCTTCCAAGGTGAAGAGCTGTTTGTATTTGGAGAAAGGAGTAATGAGCTACATAAAATCTTTGCATGAAACCATGTGGCTGAAGTATCTTTCAGTTATCCAACTGTTCCAGCACAGGTCAAGCTATTTCAGGGGAGAAAGGTCTCCTTCCCTAATGCCTGGTAAGCAGCAATATGAAGTGCTTTTCAGCAACAGTTAAATCAGCAGAGATGAACCAGCTTGGTTCTCATCAGACTAGTCTTGTAGCTGTCATATGTTATGGATGTTAAACATTCTTCCAGCTAATTGAGTCTGTAAGGTTGTATAGTTGGGAGTTGGCTAATTCAGATAAGTATATACCTGTGGGTTGTTTTTTGAACTTAATTACCTAGAGGTTTCTTAAGAGAGTGCTTACATCTATCTTTGGCTATATCTCAAAAAATTCTAGTTATTAGCTTCTTCCCCCTCTTTGTAGTAGTGTAGTGCATATGACACTAAACAGTACTAGGTTTCTTCAATCCTTTGTATTTATGTGGATCTAAGAGAAAGTGCAGCATAAGCACATAAGGTTCTGCAGGACAAAAGTGTCTGATTTTTGAGATCAAAGCGTTATGTACTCGTGAATTCATATATACATACGTTACAGATCTCAAAAGTGACTGTTAGGAGGTATTTATCATTTTAGGTCTATTTATGATGTGTCTCTACAGGAGAGACGGACAAAATTTTAGAAGTATTTCTCTATCCGGGAGGTAACTTCAATATATTAATTGTCAGAATTAACTTATTTTTGTAGTTGCTGATAGCGTTGTGTTAGATCCAAGGATTGCAGCATGGCTGATAAACTCCAGTGATACAGTTCCTTCTTTTGAATGTCTAATACAGTATTTTGAAAAATCTTATTCAGTGGAAACAGTATATACAGATACAGGCGCTTTGAGAAGTTCTTTGGTAAGTAGTTTGTTGGATTTTTTACGTTAAAAGAGGAAGGAAATGTTGAAAATAATGCTCTTAAGAATACTGAAAAAATACAGATTATACCTTTTGAATAGAAAATGATTGTGTTACTTGTGAGAAATCTAATTTTAAAAAGAGGGAGAAATGAAGGGTTCACTGCATTCTACTAAGATGGCACCTGATTCTCCAGGAACAGTTGCAAAATTTTGTATCCAAACTCTGAAGTTCACTAGCAGTGTTAATTAATAGAAGAACTAGTCTTTTCTTTCATCTGTCTGCAAACTAATTTCCAGCTTTTATTTCCAAAATATCTGAAGCCTTGCTCCCTAATTCCTGTGAACTTTTAGTGTGTTTTAGTTAACTGTTATTAATATTGCTGCTGAATCTTACAACGTCCTGGTAAAGGTATCATGTGTTAAGCTGAAGAATAGCAGTGAGTAAAATATGAACCTTCAATCACAAGTGTCTGTGAATTTATATTCTCAATGAGAGTGAATGCTTAGTGAACTTCATGAAGTTATTCCCAGTACTATGGAAATGTCTTAATGTCTATTGAGGCTTATTTACTGAGCGTTAAAGACTGTTGTGCATTTTGTTAAAGACGTGTTTGCATTTTGGGGATCACATCTATTCGTAGTTGTCATTTCTCAGCTTTGTAATTTTGATTCCTGATGTCTTAGAAAATAATTAAGTCAAACCATTTGAAGTTAGTATCCAAAATATTCATGAAGAAGAACATATAGACAAATGTGCAGTTGGAGATGAATTCTAAAAGAAGCAATATTCTCTTGCCACTGCCTTGGTTTAGGAAAGCGAAAATGGCAGTAAGGTTTGAATAAGTAATGGGATTCCTGTGTAGCTGACATCTACAAGAATGAGGTAGAGCAAACAAAGGACCCTTCTTTTCCAAATATTTTAAGCTCTGTAGTGGAGGGATGTCAATATTGGCAAGTGTGTGATGGCAATTCTGTATCTGTGTGATGTTTCTCTTTACAGCTTCTGTATTTTGTTTTGCCATCTTTTTGCTAATTCACTTGCCAAACTCAATTGTCTTTTCTGTTTTTAGAATGAACTAAAACTTCCTGCAACTCGGTGTCTTCCACACTTCTGTTGCTCTTGGCACACCTCTTCTCTTAAAAATTAGAGTTAGATCACTGTAATAAAGCCCTTGTAGGGGTGGTTCTCCATCTGTGTGCCAGAATGCTTGCCTCTGCAATTTGTTATAATTTGTTCTAATATAAACTATTTTTTTTGGTTAATTCTAACTTTATTGTGTTTGTGCACCTACAAGTAATTTAGATTCCTTCTTCGTTCTCTTTGGATCAAATAATGGATGAAGCATTGCTGTTAGACTACCTCTGCAGTAATGCCTTGATTCCAGACTTCTCTTTGTTTTCACACAATGATAGGGCTGTTTTGCAAACAGTAGGCCAAAATTGAGAGTTCTGTAAATGAGGCAGGTTTTTACATACTGTTTGGAGGATAGACTTGACAGTCTTTCTGTTTTATGTCATAATTCTTGGCTTAATGGCATCTAGTTTAGCATCATGTCCAGTGATATTGCATCTGGTTACATTGCATATAATCTTGCTTTTATTACTTATTTGAATATTTCATTCAAACGGAAACATTAACTTCATTTTTTATGTAATCTTAGAGCATAATATAAATCTGATAACAAGTAGAATGCTCTTGCATTCTCATGACAGAGGGACCAAAGGAATTCTTCTGAATGTGTCAAGTGAAAACCATGGAATAGAACGGGCAGCACAGTCAGATTTGGTACAATCATTTCTGAGAACTTAGTCTGGTAATAAAAACACTTTCCAGCTCAGCTTGAGTGGAAAAAGCAGAATGTTTGTTTCCAGATTATTTCCAACTCTAGTTATTTTATGAAAGTAGTAAGGTAACAAGATCATAGAATATCTGCAGGTCTGTGGAGAAATTTCTGTAGCTCATAGCAGAAGAGCCCCTCTTAGTGTTCCACCAGGGATGCAAATGAGCACAGAATAATTAGGTCTCTTCTAATATACACACAGGATGAATGATATATCTGAAGATACATTACTTACAAATTGCCCAAGGAGCTCTCAGTGCTTTTTTTTTTTTTTTTTTAAGTGAGAAGCCTTCAAATTATTTCATAGACTGATTGACAGGACACCAGTGGCTACCTACTATTCTTGACAGAAAGATGTCTTTCTCTCACTTTGGAGATGGATTTTAAACTTCTTTGGAACACCCTGTTCACCAAAAATCTAGCCAAATTTAGGTCAGTCTCAACTATGTAGATATTGAGGAGGAAGCATTGAATGTGACCTGATTATCTTCTAAAGTAGATAGGATTCTATTGGTCTCAAAATTCATTTCTGCTCCGAGTCTTCCATCTGATATACATTTTACTCATGTTGTCAAACATGAATTACTAAGCTTGAGCATTCTGCAGTTCTATCTGCTACAGATTTTTTTCCAAACTGTTATTGACAGGAATCTGCAGTCAGTATACACTGTGTCTAGCATAATTGTCTTGAATTTTGGATTTCTACGCTTGTCCAAAATTCCATAGTCTCATGGGATATAATGTAGATATTCCCTTTCTCAGGCTGGTTTTTGCTTCCTGGATTATTAATGCCTTATGTCAAATAATTCTCACATCTGCCTTTCTGGATAGCTGGTCTCCAGAGGGAAGAGCTAATCAGTACCTGCCCCTCTGCTCTCCTCATGAGGAGGCTGCAGTCTGCCATGAGTCCTCCCTTCAGCCTCCTTCTGTGGGCTGAACAAACATGGGGATGCTCTTCATGTGTCTTCCCTTCTAGATCCTTCACCATCTTTGTTGCCCTGAGCAGATGAACTTCCACATAGTTCAATTGAAAGTAATGTATCTAGACAAGTTTCAACTTAGAAGGAGATCTTAGAGGAATTTAAACAGTTTTCTGTTGGTTCAGCGTGTGGCTTTTGATTGTATTCTCTGTATGCACATCAAAATGATCTTTTAATCATCCAAATAAGATAGTATGACTGTGTGAAATACCCCTGCAAAAGTGAATAATGTGCCGAGAAGAAGGGTAGTACTGATAGCAGAAGTTAAATTCTTTGCGATTGTTGAAGTAATAATAGAATTCTGAATTCAACATCACAGGCAGTCTGTACAAAATGTAACTAAAGGAACAAGTAAAATCTTGAATGCTTATTATCTTCTGTGCTTGTAATTTTTGGTAGCTTGGGGTCAGGTAGCAGCAGTAAGAGGTCTTAAAATGTTCCTTTTATCTTTAACATTACTAAAGGGAAATACAGGAAATATGTTGTAATAGCTTAATCCCTTTTAAAAATAGTGTTCTGAATATTTAAATACTACTATTAAAAGTCTTTTTTTTTTACCAGCACCAAAACTTGGCTGTGAATTTGCAAAAACTTTATACTATAATGATGGGCCTTGCTCATGACTTACAGGTAAGATTTGAAAAGTAGTTACTCAACTATAACCGATGAGATTTTATCACAAAGACAGTGGTGTGCTTCTCATTCAAATCAGAATCTCTTATGAGACTAAAATAGAAGGTTTCTAACTTTACTGATTTATAGTGCTAGACAACATGTAAGATAAAGCTGTCCATCAAATTTACCGTTGTTTTCAGAGGTATGAAATGTTTACTCAAAGCAAATCTTGAAGAAATTTCCTATACAAGAGTTAATTTAAATATTCAGGTGAGGATTCTAAGAACAGGAAAAATTCAGAAAGTTATGTTTTTTCATTTTATATTTTAAAGCTATATGAGCAATCTAAGAACTGTTGAAAGTTGAAGCAACGTAGTTGATTTACCTTGGTAGACACGTTTAGAGATTTTCTTTTGAGCACAGAAACTCAGCATGCCTATTGCTGTATGTTGTATTAGTCCTCAGTGAAGTTCAGAATGCAGTTCAAGAATTTTTAGAATTTTTTTTGTTCTGTCTTGTTTTCTCCTTCTGATGATATGTCTGAAAATGTGTCCAACTTCAGGGATGCGCTTAGGTTCTGGTGGAAGTTGCATAGATTCGTAGAATGGTTTAGTTGGGATGAGAACCTAAAGATCATTTAATTTCAACCTCCCTGCCATGGCAGGGACACCTTCCACTAGATGAGGTTACCCAAAGCCCCATCCATCCTGGCCTTGAACATTCCCAGGCATGGGGCATCCACAGCTTCTCTGGCCAAACTGTTCCAGATCCTTACCACCCTCATAGTAGAGAATTTCTTCCTAACATCTCATCTAAACCTGCCTGGCATAATGAGATACTAGGGACTTTCCTTGAAACTGATTTAAAAAATAGTGTAAGGGATGAGAAAATTAGTTGATGGAGCCCTGTTAGGCTGGATTTTTAAGTGACCTGGCAATTGCTCAATCTGTGAATGAAGGTAACAGGGAAACACCTAAGGCACAGCAACACTGACCACCAGCCTGCGGCCTTACAGAACTGTTGTTGTCGGATGGCTTCAGTGGGCAGAGAAAAAAGACGTCCTGTTTGGGTACATAAACTCCACCATCCTAAACCTTCCTAATGAAAATAAAATATTGAATTCTGAGTGGTTGCTTAGTTGCTCAAATGAATAAGAAAAAAGAATAAAGAAATGTTCTATTATAGTGGACCTTACTCTAAAAATAATGTAGAAAAATGGTGTGTAAATTTCTTTATTACCATTCCTTATAAAAGGAATGGTATAAAATCCTTATACAATATTCCTTCCTGTACCTTTCCTTATAAAACAATGTGATAATTGAATATAGTGTTTAGATGCTATAATTCACATTAACTGGTATTTCATTCTTCATACAACCTTGTCTTTATAAAAAGAAATGGTATATAAAGTGAAATAATGCTTGCTGAAAAACAGATCTACATAATGATACTATTATGTGGTGTTTAGAATAAAATTTGCTAATGGTGGTGTTGATTTGTATCTTACTTTATAGGTTCAAGGTTTGTGGAAATTATTTTGCACGTTAGAGCTTCCATTGATCAAAGTTCTGGCAGGTATGAAAGTTCAACCCAAAATACGACTCTTTACCATTTTCATGCAGCTGCTTCCTATACTGAAGTAAAATGCTAAAATAACTAAATATTACATTTTCCTTGTAACACCTATTAACGCCTATGTGAGTTAGTCCTCCATACCACAAAATGAAAATTCTAAAATTGTCAATTGTAAACATTCTCAGTATTAAATTGTATTTGCAGTGATGGAAATGCACAAAATACACGTGAACAAACAAGAACTGAAAAAAACATCAGAGATTCTGGGGGTAAATTTTGTCTTTATTTTTTTGTTAGTGCTTTTCTCTACAGTAAATCCCCTCCCTAGTTCACAAAGAAATGTAGATTAAAAATATGCAAGCAATCCACTAAACCAGCTGATAGCTAACAGTGAGGTATCTCATTTATAAGTAGTAGTCCAATATGCTTATTAATCTAGGAAGTAACAGAATATCAAAGAAAACAATGTAAAAGGAATAATTCTGATGTACTAATTTATAGCTGAGACTCAAAGAACTTGAAGAGGAAGCCCATCAAATTGCTGGAGAACGATTCCTTTTGACCAGCAGTAGTCAAGTCAGAGAAGTAATGTTCATACTACTGCTATTACTTAAGCTATCTGTTCTGTAAACTGTTAATGATGCAGAAGAATTATAAAGCGTATAATTTTGTTCTTAGAACTTCTGATTCTTTGCTACTTTCCTAGATGCTAATTATCTTTCCTGATTATAGGGGAAGGCATCTTAGTTATCTCATAAATCTGACAATTTTGGCTAATCTGTATTTGAATGAATTCAAATAATGCATTTTATTTAATAAATGCACTGTTTTTAGAAATTATACGTTAAAAGTAAAGACTAGATCTTTTTAGTCCTGTGTTGCTATTCTCTTTTCTGCAGTATACTCTATTTTCCTTAGAATCTCTTTTTTAGACTGGAGTGCAGGAATCTAATAATTTTCTATTCTTTTTCATCGCTTGAGACACTGAAATGTTTGTCTTAATGTAGGTACTGTTTGAAAAGTTAAAACTGCACATGCTGTGTGAGAAAATTCCAAGAACTGAAAGACAGCAAGTTGCATCCACCTCAGAAGCTGTGGTGAGATGAGTTTTTTTAAACGATCTGCGTTATTTAGAAAAACTTCTATGTTGTATGTCAGTGAAGATGTCGTTTGTCTAGTTTGTCTTCCAGTCTTCATTTATTTTTATGTTGTGTTAATCACGCTTGATTTACTTCTGCCAGAAATGACAGAGAAGAACCACGAATGGCAAGAGAATTCTACTGCTTAAGATAGAAAAAACAACTTTGTATTGAATACACATTTGTCAGAAACAAAGGAAATAATTTGTCATTTCCTGATCTGAAATTCATTGTATCTCGTAGCACTTCATATTGACTCCACATAGATCTAAAGTCAAATCTGCGTAACTATAGATAGATGAATAAATAACCTATCTCTGATAGTAAGGAAAAAAAATTATGATTTGAACATCTTTATTCTGATACAATTCCATTTTTTTACCCTGAACTGTGTAGTTCCAGAAACTTTTGTTCTACTTCTACGTATGCAATCTCATTTGATTTTATTTGCCAATGTTTGTCTACTTACTATCTAAGTAATCTTGAAATTTCCTGGAACTTATATTATGGGACAAATGGGAATTCTGCTGTTGGATTTTGACTATGTGAATATACACTTACATATACATTTATTATCCCCTTGTGCATACATGTATAAATATGTATTGTGTACTTTTCCATATTCTCTCTTGCTTAGATGCTGTCCAGCACAAAAATGAAACAAAGGACCATAGGCAGTCCCCTCACTGCACATGCCTTATTGTTTTCTGTGTTCTGTGGAAAAGTTTTCATTTCTACATATCTTCTTGTCTCTGTCTGAAACAGGAAGGGAAACGAACTGTAAGGGGATAATCTCCAGCCCTCCTGCTGATGGCAGGAATGAGTGAAGGCTCTTCAGGGCCTGGGGTGAGCTGGTTTGAAGGACGTAACGCTTTTGCAAGCATTTCATCCTCTTTCATCTCAGCAAGAGAATTCCTTCCAGCAGAACTTATGCTGTATTTTACTTCTTAAGTACAGTTAAATATGAAATACTAATGATTGTTCTAGTGGTGAAGTTAGGGTGGTTAAATAATACCACTTATCAGAAAAACATAACGGTAATCCAAATTCTTTATTTTACAGCTAAGTAAATTACAAGATCGTCATCCTTTGCCCAAGATTATGTTAGAATACAGGCAGGTGAGGTGATGTTTTTACATGAGGTAGTTATACTGAAGCAAAATTAGCAAGAAATGTAACTTATTAACGGTTAAACAAAGTGACAAGAGCCTCTTGAAAATCCAAAATTACCTAGTTAGCTCTTATGCTTAATGCTTATGCTTAATGTCTGAGTATTCAGTACATCTGATATCCAAGATAGGTAAATCCAAAAAATCTAAACTTCTATTTTTGTATGGGTTTTTGGTGTAGTTTATTGACTGGGGCATATAAAGTGTAAAAGAATGGATTCCGATAGTTCTTATATGCTGAAGCCAGATCTATGAAGACACTAGTAAAACTTAACACTTTGACCTACTAAAAAAAGTTAGCAATGCTGAGTATATACCCATTATTTCCTAGGGTAAAACTGTCTTTTTAAGAAGTCTACAAAACAAACTCATGCACTTGAGATTAAGGTTTTTGATACGTAAATCTTATTTTTATGAATAAGTGTTTGTCTAACCCTCTTATGTAATTTAGGTTCGTAAGATAAAATCAACCTATGTGGATGGGCTACAAACATGCATGAGAAAGGTAATGATGTGTATTAAAAACAATTGTAAAACACGGTATTTAAAATAAATCAAAGTTATGAAATGATTGCAGTATTTACAGTTCAAGAACTTCAATATATATGTAATTACAATTCTTTTTAAATTTGTAATCCTAATTGCAGTGAGTTTTAATTAAGTTTACATTAACTAAAGTAGAGGAATGTCCTTTTTAGATATAGCTAATCACCCCCTTTTTTGGGGGTGCTGGGGGGTGTTATTTTATTTGACTACAGGGATTTATTTGCCCTACATGGAATCAGACAGGAACTGTGACTGGCAGACTTTCATCCAAACATCCAGTAAGTGAGCCTTCTAAAATTTAAATTAAAATTGTAAAAATGTAATTTACATACCATACTACGTATTTTAGCTTATGAAATGTTCTAGTTTTCTCGTAAGTCTTGCAATTGCCATACTGTACATAAATGGGAGACAGAAAAAGTTTATTAATGAGTATCTTACTCTAGAGCAGTTATTTTAATGAATAATTTCCGTGATCTTTTGATCAGAAACTGATATTTTATACCTTAAACTGATGTGGAAAGTGAGAACTGTAAGCCATGCGTGCACTTTCTAGATTGCTACTGAGTAACTTACTTATTATAAATTCCTGGTGTTTATAAGCCACTCCCTGTAAAGGACTGGTGAACCCTAGGGTGTACCCAGAGGATTACAGAAAAGGAGGAAGAGCCAAAGGAGCTGCCCTTCACTTCTGGAGTTTGACTTCAGGCCTTGCAGTATAGAATCACTCTGTTGCTCTGGAAGTCTTTCCAGGTCATTTTAGGGCTGTGATAACTGGGCTCTTTGTGCTTCAGTGTTGGCTATAATTTTCTCCATGGCTGGAATGACTTTTGACTTTCTGGACTACTAGAAGCTTTGCTTTTGTGTAAATTAAAATAGAAAAAACATCTCATATGCACAGTGGTTTTGGATGATGATGTTCCAAACAAAGGTTTCTTTATGTGTATCCTATTTGTTTTGTAAACGAAGTGAATCTATCTGTCGCCTTCCCTCTTGGATTCCATTTAATGTCTTAAAGGATTTTAATTGCAGGTTTAAGGGGAAATGAGCAGATATGAGGGAAGGAACAGGATTTCTTTTGTCAAATAAACTCTATGGTCGTCTTTCAGATGAATCCACACAGGGATGTATGAATGATGTATATTTTTTCTGTCAAAAAATAAGCGTGATATTTTTTACGTTTCTGTTGCAGCAACTTAGAGAAGATTTCTTGGTAGAACTTGAATTTGATGGCTTTCCATACATGCATCTATTTTAGTTTAACTGTGCTCTCTTTCTTCTAATTTGATTCCTTCTTCAATGTGTGTGTTGCATAACTAAAACCTTCGTCACAAATAAGTGTTATACAACGTATGCATTATGTAATATAGTACCTCACTAAAGGCGGACACATCTGATATTGTAGTCTACTGCTGTAGCATTGTAACTGTCTATTTGCTACTGTGTAAGAACCTGCATATCTGAAAAGAAAAGAATTACAAGTTAATACTTAAAGTATTAACAGTTCAATTCTTCAGCCAAATTGCTTTGTAATTAATCCATAGACTAGTGGTTTTTTCTGTTGTCTGATGGTCTGTGGCTACATGCAAAAGTTAATAAGGTTTATGACTTCAATATTTTTAATAAATACATTAGTCTTGTCTACATCAGGATACTCTTATATTGCTAACCAATAGCTTTCATATAAAATATATTTATTACATTCATGAAGACACACTTCTCACTTCCAAACCTCCTTTAAAATACCACTGTTCAGCCTCTCACCTTTTAAAGGAAAAGCAACTCTTGACAGAGTTTGGAAGGCATAAAGCCTTTTTAGAATAAAGAGAAATCGTAACTCTAAAGATTGCATATAATTGTATGCTATGATTTGGTTTGAGATGTAAACTTCCGTACTAGAATTAGATATTCTGTATTAAGAGTTGTCCCTCCAGTCTTCTGCATCAAAGAACTGTTACTAACGAATTTACACTTCTATACTTCTGAATATGTTTGTATTTTTAAATTAGAAAGCATAAAGCAATGGGCTTTGGGGATGTTTCCCTCCTTTGAGTATCAAAAAGTTATGTTGGAGATGAGTAAATTTTTTTTTCTCCTTAGAGCAGTTGGAAAAAAAATGAAATAAAAGCATTCCTGTTTCTCTCTGACAAAATAGTTTTACCAGCTTGTCCAAACAGGTAAAGAAATAAAATAACTTAACTTATCAAAGTGCCTGTTAGCCTTTGGAAAGCAATAATGTCACTGGAAAAAGAAACTAACTTGGATATGTTGGATGTTAATGTGCTCAGAGAAGAGCCATAGGAAACCTAAAATATTTAATATATTTCAGTCTCTCCAGTAATATCTTCTGATATTGAATGAATGATTGAGAATTGCATGGTTAGAAGTTGTGTGCTACTATCAGTGTCTGTAATATGAGTAATAAATCCCATGTCTGGCTTCAGTTCCAATAAAATAGAAAATCTCCTAAAGTAGAGACACTATATGTGTATCCACACTGAGCGTATTTCTTCTCTTCTGGGCTGTCTTCTGGAGTGAAGGAATGAACTGAGTCATTTAAAACTCAAGTATAGTTTTGGGATAGTTTGTCCTGATGCTTATAGGCACTGTGGATGAGATGCTGCGTACTTCTCTCCCTCCCCTAACACTGTGCCAATAGGTTTTACATCCTTAACATACCCACACACATGCTCACTGAGCAAGGCAGACTGTGAGAATCAGGCAATGAAAACTATTGTGACAGCTCTTGAATTTCAGGCATTTCATTCCAGGTCTCATTATGTTACAGTCTAATTTGTGACACTACCAATTTTATTTTTTTCTGAAGGCTTGGATCCCAGATCAAACAGAATTTCAGCTAGGTGCTTCAGATTTGTATAGCAGCTCACCACTACTCAAGCATCCTTCTTCTTTTGTCTCTTTCCTCCACAGTTCACAGAAGGTTTTGACAGAGCTGATGCTTAGAGTCAAATGTAAAGTCTTTGGCTACTTTTGAAACTACACTATTATGAATTGAAGTTCTATAAGTGTGTTTTTATATACTGACCTAGTGACATGACTTATTTCTTCAAATGGTCAGATAGCGTGGATCTTACATTTGCATTGGTCTTACTTGAGTGTGTTTTTTTGTCTTTTTTAAAAATATGTTTATTGGAACGCCTTGAGGATAGAAGGAAGTCAGGTATGTTCAAGGTTCATATAAAACATCTTTCCAAAAGTTTCTTTTTGTGCCATTTAAGGTAACAAATTCATTTTTAGGTAACTATACTTTGACATTGTGCTTCACTAAAAATAAATGTCTGTTTTGAGATGACAGTCTATGCATTTTCTTGGACCTTGCATGAAAGGAATTTAGTGTCCTATTTTCTACTAGGTACTGGCATCTATCACTGAGATGTGCTGATATGCTGATAAAGTCAGAGCACGCGTGCCATTTATTATGGTTGGTCTGTGTTCTCTGAGTATCTCTTGCATTCAAAATATATTTTCCTTTTGTTGTGTTTATTTTCAGTATATTTGTTTCAATGCTCTTGAGTTGAGTGCTAGTTATGACTGAAATAATAGTACTAAAATAGTATCTCGTTTTATGTGATTAGAGTTTTTACAATCTCTTATTGCTGCTTTGTTTTTAGAATTGTGTTTTAGTCCAGTCTTCAGCATTTAAATAAGCTGCATTTACAGCACTGGAGACAGTTCTCAATTTGCCCTTTCTTACTCCTCAGTTGTTTTTTTGTTTTGACAGAGAAATATACTTGAATTAATAAGCAAGTTGTCAAGAATTTAGTTCAATTGCTTTTGTGATAAGAATTTTCATTATGTTAACGCTGCAAGAGGATGCTCTTAGCTACAAGTGTGGCAACTACAGCATGAAGTCACTGTTAGTAGTAGTATAACACTGATGTCTGATGTTTCTGATAATCACATAGTTTGATATTGAATCTATAGAAATAAGGGTTCTGCATCATAAACCTTTGTTCTCTTAGCATCCCATGTACTCCTAGTATCCTTTTCCATGGTGTATTCATGGCTTTGGTGATCTCTGTAGAAAGGCTTCTGATTTGTGTATGCATCTCATGGTGGGTGTTGTGTATCCGAGGCATAGACAACATTTGATATGATAATGTTTCCCATCTGGCTCAGTAAAGCTTGGGATATCATCTGTGCTGTAATTCTGCAGTAATGGAAGCAATCATGTAGATAACTTGTCTTTTATTTGGGATTATCTTTGTATGTATAATTATGTTTTGTGTGGTATTTAAAGAAAGATAATGTGTAGCCAGTATAAATCTGTTTCTATACAGTAATACATGCAAAAAATGCTGCTATTTTAAAAATGCAGGGAAAGAGAGAGAGTCTGTCATTATTTCTTCTGCAAACTAAACATAAGCATAGAAATATAGAGAACATTAAAATTAACAGTGCAAGAAAACATAGGATTCTGTACAACTCAGAGTAATATCAGCTAAAATATTTTTAGTACATGGTGAAAAATTGATGGAGAGGCCTAATTCCTCCTTCACTCTCCTTTTGTTTCTGGCAAAAAGCCTCTCAGAGAAGCTTAGATGATAAAGTTCCTATTAAGTGTCTCTTTGCTCAAGAGTATGGCATTGCATACCTCCATTTGTTTTGTTAATACTAGATTTAATTTTTACTTAGTATAATTGAAATTGTCAACTTTTAAGTGCCTGCTGCTGTTGACTGGGCTTTGTTCAGGCAGTTGGTTATGTGCTGAATCATTTTTATCCTTTGAATGGTCTTTGCCAGTGATGTTTTAGAACTGCTGCAGGTTCCAGAGCTATGCACTGATTGCCTTTTAGAAATCTGCGTTGGAATGCAGTCAGTACAACTGCCTGTGTTTTTCTTTAATATGAATATGACAGAAGCTCATGGGTGACAGCAAAAACTTAGCATCGCCCTTGTTTACATCAGTGGCTTCTTTAGCTATATATTTTCCAATACAGATTACAAGTTGTTTTTCTTTTTTTTAAAGTAGTTATTGTAATAACCGTAAATTAGAGTACAAATAGAGCACTGTGTTATAGAAGTTTATCTGTACTCTGTGTTGAGTCTCTTGCAACTCTGTGAAGTCGTATTCCATAGAATTTTATATTAACTTAAGAGCAATGTCAGCGTGATATTTTGATTACAAGAGACAAATAGTGCTATTCACTTGTAATCTGTCACAATCTTTTTTCACTGTTTATCCATACGTGCTTCACCTCCTGTATGGGCATGTTATGCTTTCTGGTTATTGGCGTCTGGTAGCATCCTCTTGAGTCATGGAATGGTCACGGTTGCTGTACCTCCACATCTACACTGAGGAGTTTAATAGAGCTCATGGCCTACTGAGTTCATTTTCACTGTTCTCATCTGTAAGACAGTTGCTCAAATATCAAGTCTCTAGCAATCTGCAAAAATGCATCTATGTTCAGGTTAGTGTAAATATGCATGCCTGTTTTTTTATGAAGCTGTCTGCTGGTACCTGTCTGTGTATTGATGAAAATTTTGAAGTTCTGCTTGAAGATGTTTTCTTCTTTGTATGAAATATTCCAACGGTGGGATTTCTAGGAATATATTTGTAGAAACTATACAAAGCTTGGAGACTTACGTTGTGAGAAGACATAATAATAACAATTTAAAAATAATCCCAAGTGCACAGATTACATCTTGTCTTATAGGCTCTCAAAAGTTAGAAGTATTTGCATGTTCTTTACTGGTGAATTACTATTTGCAAGGACAGTACATAGTCTAATTCTAATCTCAGAATAATATGTTGTCTAATACAACATAAGTATTGTGTATTATTTTTCTCCCGCTCTGTTTCTCCCTCAGGAAAAAAAATTTCTTCAAAAGCTTTAAGAGTTCTGGCAAGGAAAAAAAATGAAAAAGGGAGGAATGAAGAATGATAAAAAGAGAACAGATTTATAGGAGAAGATCAAAAGTTAAATATAGCAAGAGACACTTCTTGTCTCGGATGGTTGAGTTTTCAGACTGATGCTTTCTGAAAGCTTTGTCACTGGCTTCCTTCAGAATTTCAGAAAATGATCTCTGTACATCTACATCCCTATTACAGTGGTCTTTTCTCAGCAGACAGTGGTGTTTTTTTTTTTTCCCCTCTGTGAATGCATGGAAAACTTCCCAGTTCTTTATTTCCTCAGCATCCTTTCATGAAATGTCAAGAAATTTCCCCCAGAGTTTTGGAGAGAGATGCATTCTCTCAGGTTTGGAACAAAAAAATAATGCCTCACGTAACGATCACTGAAGATAGATGGAATAGGACAGAGGTCATCTTGCTGACTTCTATGCAGTCTTGCTGTCCTTAGTTATCCTGTGCTAATCCAGCATCTGCTGGCTGTGGCTGATAGGAACTCATAGTTAAATACCACTTCTACCAAATCAAGAAATGTCATTTCCTCACTGTGAGGGAAGAGAGTCAATGGTTATCTAGGTTTCAAGTTCAGTATTTTCTTATGGTCAACTCTATGAAGTGAGAATTGAGTATTTTTGGTAGTCATTTTCTTCTTCCTTTGTATTCACTTTGAAAGCCTCTTATGCTTATGGAAAGATGATGAATTATTTCCAAGGCTCTCACTTGACCAACAGATCTTAAACCTTTGATCATTCTGTGCTGCTGGTTAAGGCAAGAGGGGATCGATACATCCTGCTGCATCACCTTTGAGTAACTGACCATTGATGAAGAACAGTAACTAGTACCAAAAGTTAAGTCCTTTGCTAGAAACTTGTATGCTTCAGTGTTTTTTTAATCAGGAAATGAATGTATTTGATTTTTAACTAGCCACTAGGTGGCAATTGCAGATAACGCAAGAGTATGTGTACCAGAATATTGTTGCTCTTGTGGCCTTCTTCATTTTTGTATTTTCTCTATTTATTGAGATACATAGTGTATTTTAAAAATTAGAGTTTCAGAGTATCTTAAAATTGTTAAAATAGAGAAGTTACAGAAAATAATTATTTCTTTGCAATAATAAATACTTCTATGGGCAATAATTAAGTGTAGCAAATTTTCTGCTGTGTAACTTCTCAGTGAGTCACTTACCAGACAATTTTGTTGAACTGAGTTTGTGAGTGTCCTCAGGACTCAGTCTTGCTAGTTCTGCATTGCAAGTTACAACTTTAACTGACCTGACTGACAACTGGGAGAAGAGGTTGCTTCCCTAGATCTGCTCCATCTGACTTCTTGGCAGCTTTTGATCTTCACTCATGACATGGCCACACCATGTTAATTTATGAATGGATAATCTTATCTCACTGAGTAAGTTTGGTCTCTGTTCTTATTTTTAAGTCCCTAGATTAGTGCAGAAATAATCAGAATCAAATGTCCACAGTCTACAACCATTTCTGTGCGTTCCCATTTATTTCAATAACGTACTAGCCTTTTTCTGTTGCATATTGCATACTTGAAAGCATGCAGATCTGAGCAGTTAGTAGATGAATACTAGTAGATGACTAGCAATTTTCTAGTAAAAAAGAATATACATAAGGATATAGATGCCACTGTATACACGTACACATTTATTCCTAGAAAGTTACCACTGTTGACTAAGGTTGCTTAAAAAAAAAAAACACCATTTTATGCTGCTATAAATGTTTACGATAGAGGCTAGCTGCATTGATAGAAATAACTGAAGGGGGACTATAACATGGGAAATAAGCAACAACCTTACTTGACAAGGAGTATAAAATAATTAAAATGAACTGCTAGCCTCTGTGAGTTCTAACCGCACTGACTTGAAAGGTACTGTAGTCAATATTTATCTTCATACTGTAGTCTTACGAAAGAACTGAAAGGACATACTGTGTTTTTAACCTAAGAAGGAATCAAGTTCATGTTTATAGAATCAGTTTGAAATGTAGAAGTAGAACTTGGAGACCAAAAATGAAAGGCTTAACAAATTTTAACTGATTGTGGATATACTCATCAAAATGGGAACAGTGTGTTGTTTGATTTGGTTTTGTTTTTTGTTGATAAACTCTTCTCCGGTTGAATGCTCTGTGAAGAAGCTGTGTTTGTGAGGCTGTAACAGACACCAAGAGTCCATCAATTCTGAGTGTCCTTGCTGAAGACTGTCATTCTTTCTGAATAGCTCTATATACAGAGGCTAACAGCAGAAGCAGGAGTCTACACTGTCTTCACCTGAAGCAATAGGCAAAAGTATAATAGCTTTTAAGGAAGGTATTCTCAGAACCAAGAGAACAGATTTCTAACCTGTGCTACACCGACAGAGTAAGGAATGCCTCGGTATTATTAGTCAGGATTGATTATAGTAGCAGTAAAAACAAATTAAGGAGGAAAGAAATCAGGATTCTATTTTTTTGGCTTGTACAGTTCTAATCTAGCGTCTATAGTGACAAATTATTTTTTTAGTTTTTGCCACTTGTGTTCCCTGCTTTTGCAGCTTGTCTTATTTTTTTTTTCTTTTGGGGAGTTCAACTCTGGATGAAAAAGTGTGCAGTTGTAAGGGTGTGCCTTTTCAGCTTTCTATTCTTTCTATTCCATTTAAAAAAATGGAAATTTCCATGTATACGGTCCAGTAGTTCCCATTAATTGCATTGCAGTTCTATCAAAATTATTTGTGAAGTCTGATACACTTTATATACGTTTTTCATAATCAAGGAAATATCTACCTTTCTTCTTAGTTGCATTTTAAGATGCGATGTCACAACTGATAATTTCTGCAAAATATTTTTTCTTTAGCATTTGGTGTGTGTTAATGTTAAGTTACAAATGTACTCTATATGCTTAAAAAATGCCTAGGAATGAAACCAGAGTCCTATGGTTTTCCACTGTCTCATTTCACTGAAGGCCTCAATTGTAGCTCAGTAGGAAATCACGTGGAGAGGAGACATGCTCCACTGTTCGGTACTGGTTTACATAGATTAATCAATAACACTGATTTTATAAAAACAGAATCATAGACATCATTGACTTTGGATGGAACTAGAGATTTTCTAGTCCAAACCCTCACGCTCTAGGCAGGGCCCACTAGAGCAGACTAGGGCCACAAAGATAAAGGGTCTGGAGCACCTCTCTTATGAGGGAAGACTGAGCGACCTGGGTCTGTTCAGCCTTGAGAAAAGAAGATGGGGATCTGATCAATATCTATAAATATCTAAGGTACGGAGGCAAAGGGACAAGGCCAGACTCTTTTCAGCGGCATGTGGAGATAGCACAAGGAGAAACGGCCATAAAACAAAGCATAGGAAGTTCCACATAGATGTGTGTAAGAACTTCTTCACAATGAGGGTGACAGAGCACTGGAACAGGCTGCCTGGAGAGGTTGTGGAGTCTGTCTCTGGAGACGTTCAAGACACACCTGGACGCCTACCTGTGCAGCCTGGTCTAGGGAGCCTGCTTTGGCAGGGGGGTTGGACTCAGTGGTCTCTAGAGGTCCCTTCCAGCCCCTACAATTCTGTGATTCTGTGACTTCTCAGGTCATGTTTTGAATGTCTCCAGGGCTGGAGATTTCACAGCCTCTCTAAGCAGCCTGTACCGGTTAGAGCACTGTCACTGTATAAAAGTTCTTATTGTGTGTCAATAGCATTTCCCGTATTTGTCTTCCAACTGCCTCGAGTTCTGTCATTGCAGAACACCAGTACGGAGAATCTGGCTCCATCTTCTTTGCACCTTCCCCCTGGGCAGGTATTTGTATGGATAATGTCCCCTGCTGAGCCTTCTCTTCTTGAGGTTAAATAGCTCTGTCAGCCTCTCTTCGTGTGATGTATGTGCCAAGCCCTGAATTATATTAGTAGTACTTTGACTGGGCTGTCAGAACTGAACCCAGCAATCCAGATATATCTTACTAGTGCTGAGCAGAGGGAAGGATCACCTGTCTTGACCTGGTGGCAGTGCTTTTCCTGATGCACTCCAGGATGCTGCTGGCTTTCCTAGGCACAAAGGCTTTCTGCTGGCTCATGTTCAACTTGCTTTTTCACCAGAATCCTCAGGTCTTCTTCTCCAAAGCTGTTTTTCAGGCTGTCAGCTCCCAAAGTGTACTGGCACATGGTGTTATTCCTCCCTGCATGCAGGAATTTGTGTTTTGTTGAATTCTGTTGTACTCCTGGTGGCCTGTTTCTCTAGGCTTCTGAGGTTCCTCTGTATGGCAGTGCAGCCATCTGCTGCATTAGCCACCCCTTTCACTTTTGCGTTGTCTACCATCTTGCTGAGGTTGCTCTCTATCTTGTTATCTAGGTCACTAATGGAGGTGTTGAGCAGTATTGGGCACTGGGGCACTCTATTAGTGCCTGGCCTCTAGCTGGACTTTGTGCTGCCTGGCACTTCAACCAGTTTTCAGTCTACCTCACTGTCCGCTTATCTAGCTTGTACTTCATCTGTGCGTTTATGAGGCTTTTATGAGAGACTGTTTTGAAAGCTGTGCTAACATTGAGGTAAACAACATCTGCTGCTGTCCCCTCATCCACAAAGTCATTTCATCACAGAGGTTATCACTGTTTAAGCATGATTTCCCTCATGCTGACTACTCTGGATCATCTTTTTGACTTTAAGATGTTTGCAAATAGTTTCCAGGATTAATTTGAGGCATTGAGGAGAGCCTGTCTGGCCTGTAGTTTTCTGCACTGTCCTTTTTGGCCTCCTGGAAGATGGGCGTGACACTTGCTTGCTTTCAGTATTCAGGAAAGTCCTCAGATCACCAAGGTCAAACCTGGGCAGCCCTGCCCACAGAAGGGGGATTAGAAGTAGATGAGGCTTAGGGTCCTTTCTGATCCAACCCATTCTGTGATCCTGTGAATCTAGTCTCATCTATCCTTCCATCTATTGGAACCTCTGAAACTTATTTGTAGATTTCTTTTATATGTAAAAGGATTTTCATCAACAAAACTGAGTCAGGGTAATCAAGTTCTTTGCAACTACTGATATATATATATATATTTTTTACGTATTGCTAGGGTTTCCTTGTTAACCATCCATTAGAATAGCTTGATTCTGTTTTATATGTTTTTACTCACCCAGAAATAACCAAGTATTAACAGTTAATATTCACAGACTGCTTTCCTACCACTCTTTCAAGTACATTCCTTCTCTACTGGAGCATAATCATTCAGGGAGGGCAACTTTGTTTCTGTGTAACTTCTAAAAGTAGGTGTGGTCATTTTTTTCTGACAGGGCTACCAGTCACATCTCAGATTGGATCTGTGAAGCTTTTCAGGAATATACTTGAAATAAATACATAAAGCCTAAATACAGATTTTGTTATGTAGTCTGCGGTGGTAGTAGTCATTTACCAAAGCTACATTGATCTAATGCTTTTGATTATAATAATACAGTCATCTAATTATCAACTCAAGGTTTTCATTTTGGAAGATTGTCTCCTTATTAGTCCATCATTTAAAATATCTATAATAAATGTGTCTCATGAAATTTGATAATTTAAAATCTTAAACTTCACTTTAAGGCAAGTCTTAGGTCAAGTTGTTGTAAATGTGTCTTACACAGGTAGATTGATTCACCCACTGGAGATTCCTGTATTTGTCTACTGGCTATAGAGGCATTCTAAGCAGCTAGTTTAAACCAATTACTAACATAAGAATGTTTAAAGTTAAGTGAGAGGCATCTAGTAAGCTGTTCCATATCTTAAAGGTGAGCACTGCCACTTTTGTGTTCCCTGAGCTACTTATTTTTCTCTGAAGATTTATTCAAATTATCAGTTGTTAACTGATTTACAAGTGAAAGTACATTTATGCACTTGCAATTACTTTTTTCAGAATTATTGGTAATACTTCTAAAAATCTTTAAAATCAGACTTCCTGCATATGCTTTCAGTGAAATCAAGATGGCAGTACAGTGATTTATTTTATCGTTATAAGATTTTGAAATAAAGCCTCACTTCAACTTGTTAAGAATTTTGAATCTGAGTTAAAGAAAATAATCAATGACTGTAACCATGAACAGCTCTTTAACCTACAGTGGAACTTATCTCAAGTAAATGTTATTACCAGTATAAACCCTGATGAAAACTCCATAATGTGCTCTCTACCATTAAAATGATTCAAGTAAAAATGTAATTTTTGTAACTTCAGTATTTTTTTTGTTTGTTTTTAAACGTGGAGAAATTGGGCTCCCGCATTCAGGTCTGGGTGCATAAGGAAGGAATTAATTTCCTAAATTCCTGAGGATCCACTAGCTTTCATGGCCACTTATTTTTTCATGTTATTCATACAAGCACTGATCCTCCTCAGTTTTTTGTTGGAAATCAATAATCATTAATATAAATGTTGGTGTTACGCACTAAGTAATTGTTTCTTTCAAAATATAATCTTATTGCATTCACGAACACGAACACAACTGAAACTGAAGAATATGTGAGGCAGCGTTTCTTCTGCTTCAGACTTCATGTTGATGGGTTTAGAGCTGTGTTCCTACTTGACCTCCACTATGAGAATATTATGTAAATTATGTAGTAGTTTCCTCTCTCTGTATGGTGCTGTGGCAGAGGTTCAACTTTAATTCATTGACTGGGGTTCATTAAGGACGACAGTAAGACTAGAAGTGATCTTGTTCCAATCAGGAACTTTGTTCTTCTACTTCCAGTTCAAATGTTAATAACTTTTGCAGTTTGATTACATCTCTCTTAGGGATGTATAATGATTTTGAGTTAAAAATTACATAGCAAATGATCATTCTCACTGGGAAATTATATAGCACTGTTCCCTTCTTCTGAATTTACAGTATTATATAATATTATATTCATCTAATTCCTGAACCGCTTACAAATTAATTAAATGTACATTAGGAAAATTGACATTCATACACATTGTCTTCTGTTGTATGTTACCTTTCTAGACAAGGAAGCATAATAACATAACAGAAGCTGTTGTGTGACATCTTTCATACTTCACTGTAGATGTATGAGCCTGAATCATTAAAGAGAAGCCTAGTAATCTTCTGTCCTGAATTATGCTTGTTGATAAACTTAGTGCTCATTTTTAACTTTGACTGGTATGTGGGATTAACAAAATAAGAGGCAGCTGTTTACTATGCGTTTCAAAACAGTGGGAATAGAAGTTAGAAAAATGTCTAGGGGCTGGAGGAGAATACCTTCCTTTAGCTTAAGGTAGAGTTCATATGTATTCTGTTCTTAAAAGCAATACTCCATATTGAAAAATGCAGGTTAAAATAGAAAAAAAAATTGGGTTACTGATTATGTTCTAGTACGCGTCCAGAAATTAGCATCTGTAAAGTTTGCTGGTGAGAAATAGTTCTTCTAAAATCCCAATTGTCAAGGAAGGTCAAATATTCAAAAGAACTTGTTACAGAATGGGAAAGATGGGCAAGGTGTTTAATCTTATGATAAAAAAAAACTAACAACATTTGTATCACTAATGTTTCTATGTTTCTTGTAAACTGTTCATAAATGTTGCTATAAACTTTTACCTACTGAGCAGTTTTTATTCTTATTTGTAGAACATTCAAGGTATCTCTAAACATCCAGTGAGAATTACAAACAAACAGTATATAAAAGGTAAACCATGTTAATATAAACATGAAAAGTTAAGGAGATGAAATTATCTTACTGAGTTATATTTTATTTTGAGGGAGATCAAAAGCTCCAACACAAAAGAGTAGAATAGATTATTAATGGACAGTTGTACCTAAACGTTTAAACCAATCACTTTTTGCTGGTTGTGCTTGACAAAAGTTTGCTGTTTCAGCACTGATCTAAACATTTAGAATTTTGTTTTCCTGGACAATCTCACTATTTCTTCTTTTCCGGATGGAAAATTGTGTGTCTTAACTTCATTAAACATACTAGGGGTGATTTTGTGTGCATTCTGCTCATATGGCTTTTCCCAAGGAGATGCTACAGCTTGGGTACTTTACTCAAGCTCGCAACTAATCACCAATAGTTAGTCAGACGTGTTGGTTTGGTAATGGAATTGGATTTAAGGCAGATGATTCAGAGAGATTTGGAGTCTAGAAAAGCATGACCCAGGTATTGAAGTTAAAAAGTCATGTAAGTAGACATGTAAGTAGATAGGAGAGATTTGCCAGATAAGCTTTCTTGAACACTTGAAGTCATAGCTGGGAAATATTGTTTGTTTGTTGCATAAATGAGAGCAGGCTCTCCTTTTCACAGCTAGTCAGTCCCTCCAATTGATGTAATACAAATCATAAGACAAGAGTCTGTTTAAGACAGTATAAAATTTAAACAGTAGTTTCATTTTATGTCTCTGACTTATTTTTAAATGTTGTTGTTTTTTAAGTTGTTTAAAAAAAGAACGTGTGAACAGTAGCTGTTTTATTCTGTGGCGTATTGCTTTACAGTGGCTTATAGACTTTTTTGGAAATAATTCAATCAAATTTTTTAGTGATCTTATGTGCTTCTCAAAAATGCTTCTATGCGTTTCATTCCTATAATGAGGCACTTATTTCCCCCACTTTTATACTATCAGCTGTCAGTAATCTCTGATCAGATGAATTATGGTTGTTTGAAATAAAGAATTGTTTTTTGCACCACGACAAGTAAGTGGTTTTCAGAGAATACACTGAGTTTCTAATGTCTTGTCAATCTACATTATTGCTTTCTTACATTGTAGAGAGCTTAATTTATTAGCACTTGGATGCCTATATCAGCTGTATATTCTTAATATTGTATTCCTTTACCTCAGAATTTGATTACTAACACATTGAAGCAGTATATGCAAAGATAAAACACTTTTTATAAGTAGGTAATCTCTATAGACCCTTCCTTACTTGCATGCCTCTTTCATTAGGTGAATTATGATTGTTTATTGCAGTTGCTTGTTAGCTAGAGTTTTGGGGAGGGCTTGGTTGTGGGGGGGAAAAAAAGGAGAAATGAGTGGTAATGCAAGGATGGTAGAGATAAAGATGCTGTACATGCCTGATGAGTAAAATAATTGCGTTGCTGGACGTTGGTACTTTTCTAGGATATTTATGCTGTCATTTGTGTATTTTTAATTGTGTGTTGGGTGAGGTGTTTACAAAGCTATTTTTGGATTGGGATCTCGTACATTTGTCTACTTCCTCTCTAGGAAAAGAAGAGGAAATACTAACCATTTCCCCAAGAGCACTATTTGTTTCAAAGAAAGGATATACATTTTTAGCAGCAGGTAAGATAATGTTTAGTATTATTTTCATACATATTAATATTCTCCATTTTGTGATCTTTTCTTCCCATCTTCTTTGCATTATATTATATTTAACAAGGCTGTGAAATCCCTTAGAATCAATTAATATTGTTACGTGATGTATACTCCTCAGTGTGGTTTGAAAGTGGGTTATTTGTAATGCTTGTCACTAGCAACAAAGAGATAATAAATTGAATTGACATCTGAAGATAATGAAGGATCAGGCACCATGTGATCTGTAGCTGGACTGTAACGTTTTAAGGTACACTTTCTACAGCTGTTACTTATTGTGGTTTTTATTGTTTTCTTGGTTTTGTTTTTGAGCAAGAAAAATGATTTGTTTCGTTTGAATACAGGCACCTTTATTTTAGAGCAATAGATTTATTCTGACACTTTTTCTAGATTTTTCCCAAATTGAATTAAGGATCCTTGCTGACTTATCAGCAGAACCAGAACTGTTGAAACTATTCCAAGAACCTGAAACCACCGATATATTTACCTCGCTGGCTTCTCAGTGGTAAGAGTAAATGTAGCATTTTGGGATATTTATTGTCCAAAAAAAGAACCCTTTGAACTGTTGTTTTTCTGTGTGGTGATAATAAAAGACAATACTTTGCCACAATATCTATTGTTACTCTAATGCTGTTTTAACGCTGGGAACTATAAACTTCCTTCTGTCTTTCTAAGCCTTTCCTTCTCCATTGCTGTCTGTTGCTATATGCCACAATATTGTAACTCAGCTGCCTAGTTTAAGCCTTGTAACTAAAGCCGGTGCAGTAACGCATTGTAAAGAGCACATGCTGGTAAATTTCTCACTACATTATTGCTCATCAATACTTTTTAAAATTCCAGAGTAGCAGTTAGGGTAACTCTCTGAAAAACTACAGAACATAATGTCTCAGTAAAAGTAAAAGCATTTTTGAAACCTGCTTGATTAGAAAAGCAGTACTGACATCAAGTTACATGTATGCAAGAAACAGTCTCTAGAGCTTGTGGGCTTGCTTGGAGCTCTTCTGATGGATTATGTGATACTTTGAAAAAGTGGTACTCCAGTAATCAAAAAAGAACAACTTCCATTTCCAGATTATTTACTGATCTCTTCATCATGCAGACCAAATGATTAACAATCCAAGCAGTGTAATATTAGTTACTTATCTGTATGAAGGTATCACTATTATTTCTTTTATCACAATGATGCTTAAAAATCTTAGTTGAGACTGGGATTCACATTGTCTTCAAAAGTACGTGAGCATTCATTAAGTGGCAGGATAGATCTAAAGAAGCTTACAGTTTGAACATAGACAGGTGAAGATCCAATAAATATTAAAATGTAAGCAGATTGAACAGAATTCTGTCATGTAAATGTCATGCAATTTCCATATTTTCTTTGCTTCTCACTCTTTTTTTCACTGTTTTTGGTGGAAGATTGTTAGCTGAAAAACATGAAAGCAAAAATAAATATGAATTAATCAGTCCTGATTTAGATCAATCCGTATTCTACAGTTTCTATATTTTTCCTCACTGTGGTACTTGATAATATACTCTGAACTAGTAAAAATAAACAGTGATCAAATTATAGTTATCGTGCTAACGTGCATGTACAGTCTGGGAGAACACAGCTCAAGGTCACAAGTGTCTCAATGAACATAGCTATGGAAAGATTGCCTATTTCTCTAGAGTCACTTAGCTTCTATTGATATTATCATCAATTCCTAGCTCTGACATGATATCACTAGAACCTCGTGATGGAGTTAAATCCTTATTTTAGTTTAGAGAGAGATTGCAAATGTATGCGTGAAGATGAGTCAAATTTTGTCTCAACTCTGGGCCAGGCTCCAAAAATACTATTCTATTCAGCAACCTCACAGCTCTTGGCAGCCATCAACCTCTTATAGTTGCTACACAGTAACTTTACATATAATGAAATATTACAGGCAAATATTTTTATCAGACAGAAGTGTCATGGTGTGTCTACAAAATCATTATATAATCTGCCGACTCTTACTTTAAACTTCAGGAAGGCTAATACTTGAAATATTGAGTCTATTATGTGACTGTTACTAATTACAGAAGTATGTAAGTTGAATTTCATCTGTTCTAACTTTGGGTGTCTGTTATATACCTAGTGTGCTGATTTCTCACTATCGAGAACAAAGGAGGTCTAGGGTGGCCAGCTTCCATGTAGATGTTCATTTGTTCTGACAAATTTAATTCCTCTTATTGGGTCACTTCCTACTGAACTCACCTTTGGGTTTTGGAGGTTTGTCCTTTATTTATCACCAGGAGGAGACACAAAATCACAAGTTTCACAGATATCTTCCCATTCCGGATGCTTCTTCATCTTTCATAATGCAAATTTTAAATTAGTGGAATATGTCTAGTTGCTAGGGAAATTGTGATATGGCAGAGCAAATTCAAATTTTCAGATTGATTTCAAATATGGTTAAAACAAAATAGTTTTGAAATTTATTTTCTAATTTTTTAGTAATTTTCATATGTGGACTGAGCAACTGAATACACATGGAGACCATTTATTTAATACCTAATTTGTCTCTATAGATATGTTTCACTGATTTATTCAACCCATGTAAAAAAAAAAAAGTAGATTTATCACAATGATCATAACTAGAAAGACAAAAGCAGTTAAGAGAAACAACTTTCTATCCTTGTTTCGAATGTAGCCAGTGCTAGGAAGTTATAGAACACAAATATTTACTAGGTAATAATCATCCAATTTATCTGAACTTTTTTTAAAAAAAAAGTCTGAAGAAACAGAATTTAGTTATTGTGTAACATAATAGCTATACAAACATATGTTGCTTTAAAAACATAACTAAATAATCACATTCACATGTTTTTAGAAGAAAAGTCTTGTGTAGTTTGCATGAAATACCAGCCCTCTACCCCCAGGTCCCCTTTCATTGCCATTTAAAACAAGTTAGGTGAGGTACAAGCAAAATAAACAGCATTTTAACTCCTCTTGGTCACCTGATTTGTATTAGAGGCTTGGTCACCTGATTTGTATCCTGAGGCTTTAAAATCTGTGCAAGGGATATACTAACTGGTATACCAAATATTTTATTCTCTTTGAAGGAATTTGACATTGGTATTTGTAAATATTTTCTGACACATTTCAGATGTCTGGAAAACCTTGACAAAAATTCTTTTTCTAAAAGAAATGTATAAAGCATGAGTTAATTTTTGAAGTTTCCTCTCAGAAGAAACAGCTATAGTTAATGTGAATGTCTGACAGCATTCCAGCTTCTGAACATATATCAGATGGTATCTCTTAGCAGGTTTTCTGCATCTAAAAATCCTTAGACTAATAAATCATAGAATCATAGAATGGCTTGGATTGGAAGGGACCCCAAGGATCATCAAGTTCTAACCCTCCTGCTGCAGGCAGAGCCACCAACCTCCAGAGGTTCATAAATATGAATATAATGTATTTCACAAATATGAAAACATAAATAGTAAGTATCATTGGACAATATAAAACCCCAGCCACATCCCAGAGACAGACAAAGATTTATACCATTTTTTTCACTTATGTATTTTAGGCTTTATGACTTCTGCACCTAAATCTTTCTCTTATTCCTTAGCTGTCCTTCAGGATAAAGCCTTCTGTCTGAAATCCAATCTTTTAGAAAACCTATACAGGCTTTTAATAGCATTTGGCAACCACGGTGGGCAGTTTCTGTAAAGAGGTTAGCTGTATGAGTTTACAATTTAAGATCTCTTATGTATAAAAGCTTTCCTTTCTTAACTTTGTTAAGCGTGATCTACCAGGATTCCATCTGTTTCTGGGTCCTTAAAGATGTGTCTACCTATTGGCTTAATGTTTCTGTTAAACATCTATTCTTATGCCATCTTTACACTTGTTGACAGTGCAGTCTAGAGATGCAGAAGCATGTGTCAACCCAAACTATGTCTGTGCATCATGGTAAAAGATTGGATGAATGTACTAACTCAGAGGCTGAAGTTCACAGTGATGTGCAATAAACCTAGCTAAGAAGCAATCTTATCTTCAAGATGAGACTGTAATCTTGTATTCCTGTGGTGAACTTACCAAGAGAGCTCATTTCAGAAGTAATGCAGCCTCTGGTTTGGAATTCCCTGCAGTATGCTCAACGGTTTGCTGTAGATGTTTGCTCTACATGTTTTTTTTGTTATTATTGTTTTTAAGTATTGTGTGTTCTATTTGACAGAACTGTTTTGAAATTGCTATTGAGATAAAAAATTCAGAAGTTGGTGTTAACTTCTTGCTTTTTTGAGTTTCTGGGTAGTCTGGTGCTTAGTCTTGTGTCATGTCTTTAAATTGCTTTTTAGACATGGAAATAATATTCATGTAATTTAATTCCATGGAAACTAAGGAGTAAAGTAAAGATGATGTCTGTTGGCCTCTTTTCAATAGGTTTGCTACTATTGATTGGTTTTTTTTGTCAGTGCAAAGCCCAAAATTATCTCTGCCTTGTACATCCAATATATTTTCTGGTCATCTAACAGATAGTTGCCTCAGCTGAAACTAAGATGATATCACTAGATTTTAATATTCACTTGAATGTGCTAAGTACTCTTCCTACTCTTACCTTGTCTGTAACGATTAGCATATGATATTACCTATATTATCTTACAGGGGAGTACTATGTTGTGGCCTACTTAAAAGTAAGTCTTAAATGTCTGCTCAGAACTGCCTAGTACAAGAACATGGAGTGCATTACGCTAACAATCTATTTGCTACTGAACAGAGAGTAAAGTTTCAAAGCTTGCTTCTACTTTTGAAAACTCTTGACATAACTAACTCCAGCTGTCTACAAGATCACCTTGTGTTGTATTGTGATGATGTCCTCTGACAGTTATAGTCCTTTGGAAATGTCAAATGATTACCATAGTGCTTAAGATGATGAGAATTGTCTTGGCAGCTGTCTGACCACCCGAGACTAACTGCCATAAGCCGTCCAAATGAGAACAAATTCCTGAATGAAATTTCTCTCACTTCTTTAATCTAGCATTTCCAAAGTATACAAAAAATAATTGTTAAAAATGCTGCTAATGAGCATATCTTAAAATCAATTTCAAAGATGGAAGCTGAAAAAAAATTCAATTTTTTAGATAGTTTGTTTTTTGTATTTTTTTATTAATTAAAGAGGTACAATAAATACAATAAAGATGGTAAAGGGACAAGACTTGTCAGGAGCGGCTGAAGGAATTGTGGCGATTTAGTATTGAGAAGAGGATGCTGTGGCGGAGGCAACCTTACTGCTTTCTCAAACTACTAATAGGAGGTTGTAGCAAGGAGGATGTGAGTCCTTATTGTCAGGTTCGAAGTAATAGAATGCAGAACAGTGGCTTTAAGATGTGTCGGGGAGGTTTAGATTGGATATCAGGAAGAGCTTCTTCATGGATAGAGTGGTTAGCCACTGGAGCACACTACCCAGGGAAGTGGCAAAGTTGTCATCTCTGGAGGTACTTAGAGATGTGTGTGTGTGTGGCATTAACAGATGTAGCGGTGGACTTGTATGATCTTGAAGGTCTTGTATCTAAATGACTTTGATTCTACCAATCACCTTCAAATTGTCCATTTGTCACTCTTCTCAGTAGGCTGATGTTCCTCTCTCATAGTATATATTGGTATTGACCATCCTGTATCAAAATCCAGGAATAGTATCTTGATTTAGCTAAGAACATACTGCATAAGTATGTGATTTTTTTGTCCTGTTTTCCTGCCTGTGTCCTTTTTTAACTGGAGATAGTACTGCTTTAGAGTTCATATGATTCAAGCAAATTCTTGTCTGCTTCTTGCTGTTTTCAAGTATGTGGATAAGTCATTTCTCTTGCTGCTTTAGAGTTTGTCTTAGAGAACTGGAGATTCCTCAAAACTGTATGTATCACAGGATAGTGCTACTCCATCAAATGCAACTACATTATTTATGGCTCTGGAACTAGCTTAGTCATTTTAAGCTTGAAAGTCTCATCACTGTGTTCCGATGTTTTAATATGGATATCTCTGATATCTGAAAAATCAGACTTACTTCCTATGTTTTAGGTTCCTGAACCTGAAATAAAATACAAAACCTGATACTGGGTTGCCAAGTTCCCTGTACAGTGCCAGTGTACATCTCAAAGGGTGAAAAAAGGCTATGGGCAGACCACAAAGCCGTCTAAGAGAAGCTAATGAGAAATTCTAATTACAGTAGTTAGTTTGAACTTCTCTTAAAAAGCTGGAACTGAATGACAAAGACAACCATTCACATGTGGTCTAAACAAATATCTGAAGATAGATTGGGTCGTGCAGGCATCACAAAAGAGATCATGTGTGCTCGGAAGGGTTCTGTGGTGAATGTGTGCACAGTGGAGAGTTTCAGAAGCCTACTGAACATTCGGGAGATAAATCTTTCTTGAAGTATGCAGAAAACTGAAGGATATTCAGGCTTTCGGGCCACTTCGTAGTGGGAAATGAGTTGACTTATACGTTTGGATAAAGGCATCCACATCCATTTCTTGAGTTTGGTCTAGATCACACAGTTCCTTATGGAATTGCCAGTATAGATTTGTCAGAGTTGGTCTTTCACTGGGACTGTGTAATAGAGAGCTGGCCAAAATATAAATGTAGGGTTGCTTCTCTGAGATGAGCATCATCCTAGTGATCAGGTCACTGATTTATGTTTAGGTCTGTAGAAAATCTTTATTGGGTCATGCTTTTATCTAGTGAGTTATTCCTAAGTGTATATCCTCTTAAACAGTGAGATTCAAAGACAGCAACTCTAGGTTAGTTACCAATGTATTTGTGTGAAACCACACTTTCATATCCAGAAACTTAGGTATGGATGTAGACAACTGATTTGTGGTCTCTAGTCTAAACAATATTAGTATATAGAACAAGAAACAGCATGAATAGTTATCCTTCTTCCAGGTATTGGCTTGATCTCCTCAGAAGTAATAGACATAATAATTGCTCTATCTATGTGGTTTGCAGAGAGTTCAGAAAATTGGGACAGAATAAGAAGACAACGTCTCATTATGTCTTTGTAGCAAAGGCAGCTAATATCTAAAATAGGAGTGTATCTATCATAGAATTCCAAGGGATTTATAAGATTATTTACCACTAATTATTCTGAAAAACATTCCATTTTTATAGTGTAGCCTTGGTTGGCTGACACATGAAGAGGTTTTTCATTTACATTATATCTGTGTCAGAATCAGAGGAACTTGAACACTTAATTTCAAGTAATCTTGGGAACTGCAGGCTGTTAACAAAATGTACTGAATATAAAAGTCCATTTCCTCAGCTGATGTGTGTGTGGGATGATAGTAATATATAGCGATCTGCTTTGGTAGGAGAGGGACATGCTAATTTTGGAAATGACTCAAGAAAAGCCTAGAGAGAAGCAAACCACAGAATTATTTGGGATTACCATTTTGGAGAAACAGAAGTCTTTTTTTTTTTTTTTTAAAAAAAAAGGCAGAGAAGTTCAACCAGATTTGAATAAGAAGAGTACAGTACAGGAAGGTGTGTGTTGTTCTTTAGAGACAAGGAAGGAAGGAAGACAGGGAAATTTTATTGAATTACAACCTGCCAAGCAGGGGACTCCAGGAACTGATTATATCAAATAATGTTAATGTGAGTCAAACTTTTGTGCATTGGCGTTTAGTCCAGCAGGAACTATGGTGAAATAGGGACTCCTGTTTTTCCTGTGGGAATTCAAGACACTTAATGACAATAGTTCTATCTGTTGATGCCCTGCTGTGTTGTGAAGATCATAGGAAATAAGCAAAGGGATTTTGGATATTTCTTCAATAAATCAAAATAAGTTATTGTAGGCTGGAATATACAAAAAGATAGTGTGCTGGATCTGTTTGAAAAAGATAAGGTTGAGTATGCGCAAATGCTTGGTGGTAGACCAACTAAATATATCTGTGCTTGCTTGTGCCCATTTCATACAATCTTGTTTAAAATGCATCTTCTGAATCACATAGGTTAAACATTTACTGTTAGAAAAACACTGTCATGTTTAGGTTATTTCACATAAATATATGGTGCAGCAAACACCGAATTCAGTTAAGCTGCCCACTCCCTTAAATTATTATTACTTACAACTGCAGACATTAGGCTTGAAATGAAAAAACTTAAGATTACTATTAATGCTAGGACTTAAATTCAAGGCTTATGTCCAATAACAAGAAAAGCCAGTAAAACATGAATGAGATAAATAGATTTATCAGAGGTAAAACCAGTATCTGTAGCTAAATTCTTTTTAAACAGATACGATTAAAGTCAGAGAATATCCTTAGCAGGAAGGGACCCACAATGATCATTGATTCCAACTCCTGGCTCCACATAGTACTACCTAAAAACTACACCTTAAGTCTGAGAGTGTTGTCCAAATGCTTCTTATTTATGGTTCTATTTTTTATGAAAATATTATCAAGCTTTTGAAGAAGTCTTCATTAATTAAGATACATCACTTGGGTTTTTGAAATGAAGCTAACTACCTCAGATAAAGTCTCACCAATACACTTCACGGCAGAACTAATATTGCCCTATTATTGGAAATAACCCATTTGCTGTGTATTGAAATTGTATTTGTCTTTCCACTGCTAATCCATGTTGTTTCCTAGTCATGATCAAACACTACATCGTTTCCTCTGTTTCTACTTGCTCACCCCCTACTTTATGCAAAAATGTATGCTTTAATAATTCTTACTATGGCAGAAGAGCAGTAGTCTTTTTTTCCTTCTTTAGGGTCCATGAAAGGGTATATTTCTCAAGCTATGTAGGGATAGCTCAGCCATTACTAAAATCTAGAGTGGGTGAAATGAAGTCAGTGTTCTAATTTTGTTCCTATATGATGTGTTGGGCATCAGTTTGATGTGGAGTAGCTTGAAAGACAAGCTCCATATTCTCTGTATACTTCATTTCGCTTTATTTTCTGTCCTAATATTGTTTCTTGTTTGGGATTAGTCAGTCTCATAACTACTTGAAAATGTGATATCAGCTCTTATTGAATCCTCAATTTATGTCTCCAGTTTTTACATAGGGGACAGAAATATCGTTAATGATGAAGTTCATTACTTTCACCTAAATTTCTGTAAGAGTAACAGATTAAATTATTGTTCTGAATAATTGTTATCATTTAAAATCAAGCTTGTTTGCATTAGGCAAAAGGCATTAGTTCTAGATTGAGTTTTTCTTTCTTCTTGCAACAGACATCACTTGTGAAAGTGTCTGTTTATTAACGAATAATTGTAGTAACTGATAAAAATTTTACAAAATAAAAAATCATACTCAAAAGTTTTGGCAGGAAACTCTTGGAAACTGTGGCATTTGCAAACATGTTCACAATAGCTGTAATGTCTGTTTTGCCTTTGTGTTAGGCAGAGCAGCCTCCACAAATTAGGGTATAAATATGTATATACATTCTGTTGAGATACAGGGGCTAGATCTAGATTTTAGCTTCTGGTGTTCAATTATCGCAGTATGTTTTTTCAAAGAGCATTGATGCAGTGGTTTAATTTGCTGTCACTTTTCTTCACCCACTCCTGTGTCCAGTTCTTTCCACCCACCACCCCTTCACCTTGAAATTCAGTAAAAGGGAAGAGGTTCCGTTTGCTTTCTTAAATCAGAGTTTTAAAACATTGTAGGCTCTGAGTTTAACACCTCATGGGTGTTGATGTTGAATATTCTAACAGTTTTACTTTTGCAGCAAAGTATTTATGTTTTGAAAGCTGACTTGCAGTAGTTAATATTAATGAAATTTAACACTGTACTTGCTTTACACTCTGGCAGACTGTCTGTATGATAACTTATTTCACCTTCTAGTATGCAGTTCCTTGTAGAAGTGTGGCTGTGATATTTTTTTTAGGCTAACAATTAATAAGGCAGAGGCAACTGTCTTTTGGAAGTGTAATGACTTCTGGTTTTAAACAATTGCTTTAAATAAACCAGGTTATTAACTACAAGCTTAACTGGACAGCTTAATTTTATGTCATATTGGAAGCTTAATATTACTGCACCTCAGATGTTTTCTTAACATTCTAGAATAACTAAAAAAATGAAGTTTTAAAATTTTTATCATCACGACTAACACATCAACCAGTGAGAAACAAGCCCTATAATGATCTACAGTTCCCAGTTATTTCACTGTGCTTGACAATGCTTGGCTTTTCTAATTTTGTGAAGACAATTTCTTGTGAATGAAGAGTTATCTTCAAGTAGTCATCTTCATCATGAAATGTTTATTTCATTTAACTCAATGAACTTGAGTCTCAATATAAATCCTGATGAAATTAAGAATGTAAAGGCAGGTACTGCAAATCCACACCATTTTCAAAATGTTTTGAGGTGCCACAACACGTTTTGACACAGTTTGTAAACAGTTACTTCTCAGGATTGAATGTGAAAATAATAGTTAGATTTTCACTGATGAAACTTTTAGAGCACAGAAATGATGAAACAATAGATGCATTTTGTAAAACACTGCTGTGAATGTAAGTACTAGGTGCCAAAGAAATCAAGTAAAGATTGTGGAAAACACAGGAACTTCATGTCATATCAGCTTTGAGAACTAGGGGTCCATCTTGTCTAGAAACTTTCCCTTAGGCCAAGGTCAAACATCTCTTTGCAAAAGTTAAGACCTCTTTGCTTTTGAGGCATAGAATTTCAAGCCCTCTGTTGTAAAAGAAACGAAACAACTCTTCAGTATTAATTTTGCCTTTAATTAAATGTACTCACATTTAATGTAATGTATTAAATGTAATTACATTTAATAAGCATAATAGAAAATTAAGCTGCAAGAAGTGTTTTCAGTGAAGATGGAAAGAGATGTTTTGTTCAGTATCTCATTCTTCTGTGCAGAAGACCCTCATATATATTTTCCTCCTCTTTTGAATGCCCTACCAAAATATTTAGATGCCTACATCTTACCTTTTTCTTAACTGTGTAGAGGCAGTTTGATTTAGCGTGATCTTCCCTTCCCTCCTATTTTTTTTTCCTGAGCAACATGTGCATTGTTTGCAGACGGTTTGATATGGTGACTGACAGCAGATATATCACCTTTTGGTTGTGTGCAAATAACTTTTTTCTGATATTTATCTTAGGTTGCTCTGAAGATCCATCTATTTCTTTGTAAAGTTATAAGACTCCTGACTGGACAAGGATTAGTAATTATTTGATACTTCGCTACTACTACCTATATCTCAACATGGTTTCCATTCCTATTTGAAGCTTCTTACAGAAAAGCATGAAGTGAAGAAAGAACTCTAAGGCTGTTAATTTGAGTTTATTCCCTGACACGTAGTTTAAAGCAAGTGGTCATCCTGGCTTCTGTAGCTCTCTTAATCTGTTTAAATTTATTTGTTCTTTCATTGCTGGTGGCATCACCATTGGCGTTCACAGTGGCACCTGATGGTGGGTGTTAGTTAGCCTGACTCTTTTATCTCTCCTTCCAAAGCTGAAGACCCTGAGATGAGTGTTGTCTAGCTGATTAATTATTTCAACAGTCACATGGCTCAGAAATAAACATCACCTGTCTGGGTAACTCACTGTCTGAGAGAGAACTACAGATCTGACAGAAAAACTCTTTTGTAAAGGAGAGAAGAGGTGAAGGTTCCAGAGGAGGGTGTCCTCTCTCACGCACTCCCATGGATATCAAACACTTCCTGTTCTAACTGATTGAGGTCCAGAATTGTATCTTTTACAAAACAAATCTCTGTGACTCTTTTCAGTGCTCTTGACAAAAAAAAACAAAACCAAAAAAACCCAACAACAAACAAACAAAAAACCTGCTATCTAATTTATCTCCTCAGTATCAAGTATCTGGGAGATCAATATGCAGGTGAATATCTTAGTAAAGATAATGGATCACTTTACTCCCAGGTGAATCCTTCAACAAATTGTTACTGATGTTAGGTATAATTTATGACATGTCCTTGTTGCAATCTCTATATCTGGGTCCTTGCTACTTTAAAATGTAGCAGCAGAATACTCCTAGCCCATGAAGAAAAGTGCAAAGATATGTCTTTATCATCTGTAATGTGCTTGAAAGCTAGATATCCTCTTTTGCAGAAGGTTTAGGATGAATGAAATAAATCTTCATGTAATGGACTACAGAGGCTACTCAGAGAAAATAAATTGTTTTATAATGAACCACTGGAACAATTTTAAAAATTGCAAAGTGCTTCTGGAATCTTGAAAAAGAGCTTTATAGGAGTTGTATAGCTTTTCCTGATGCTAAAAGGACATAAAACAAATTAAGATGCATTTTGGTGGGGCAGCATACAAAGAGGAAAAAGAGATACAATGACAAAGATGTGGTGTAGAAAAGATGATATCAGGCTGACTGTGCTGTAGTCTTTTTTTCAAAGATGCTGAACACAGTTAGCCAAGGTGAAAGCTATTATAAAAAAAAAAGCCTTGAGTGAAATAAAATACAACGTGTTAGAATATGACACACATACAGGAATTAATCAGTTTCTTTTAATCAGCATATACTTAGGTTGTATCAGAAGCATCTTCCTTTATGTTACCTGCTGTTTCCCTTCTGAAAAGGTGGAAGTCTGCATTTCAGTCCTTGCAGATGCTTCGTTCCTATTTTAGAAAGTATCTTACCTTTCCATCTTTTATTGGCCTGTATAGATAGAAGTCAGAAGGTACCAAATCCAGACTATATAGAGGATGTGGTAGGACAGACCAGCCAAGATGGGCAATGTGCTCCATTATCTTCAAACTGATATGGTGCCTGGTGTTATTGTGTGGGAAGAGAAAGATTGTCATCTTCTCTGGCCTGACTGTGCAAGTTTGAGCCTTCAGCTTAGTCAGTATCATGATGTGGTCAGAGTTGATGGTTTGTCTAGGTTCCAGGAAATCCAGAAGGCTTAAACCTTTCCTATCCTAAAAGATAAAGTGATATGCACTATCTGCTGGGGACTGTGTCTTGAACTTTGATGGCAAATTCATATGTTGCCACTTCATGGACTGCCATTTTGACTGGCTTGTAGTGGTGACACCATTTCTTGTCACCAGTAATGATACAATCCAGGAAACTGTCACCTTCAGCCTTGTATCGGTTCTAAAGGTTGTGAGAAACTTGCACGTGGTGTTATTTCTGTTCCTGTGTGAGCACTTGCGGGGTCTACCTGGTGCAAACTTTGTGGTATTCCGATGTTGCCACCCTCATTTCCAATGCATCAAAGCCGATATTGAGCTCTATACAGTTCCCTGTTTGTAATCTGCCAGTTTGCGCAGGTGAGCTCATTGAAATGCTCTTCATTTTGTGGTGTGACAGCTGTCCATGGCTGTCTGGAACATGGGTTATCTTTCACATCACAGGTGCTACTGCTGAAATACACCATCCGCTGCCTCACTGTGCTCATATCTGTTGTTTGGTCTCCATTAACGTTCAGCTAGAGTCAATGAATGTCAATGGGTGCAGTTTTTTCCATATGGAGGAATTCAGTTCCACACCTTTGCTTCATACGTGCTTCCATTTCAGCTGCCATTTTGTCAGACCACTCCTCTGCTGCAATCTGTCACACAGCAATGGCATGTAATGGAATAGTGGCGGGAAGGTTCAACTTCTACTGCCATACCACCAATATCTGCCTCTGACATTGTGAGTCAACATAAAATAGGACACATTGCTTTTGGAGCAGCCCTTGTAAGTGCATATAACGTAAAGGAGCTTAACGATGTAGAAGTTATTCCAAGATCTCTTCCACACATTACTTTAAAAATGTTTTAGGCAACTTATGCCTGAGCCTTGTCAGTTTTTCCATTAATTGTGGAATAGTAGCTTTCAAAAAGATCGCTTATTGTTGCACGTGACTTTGATAGACTGTAACTAGTCTGCTTACTGTTAGTCTCTTCCATGTGTTTAGAATCAGATACATTTCTCTCTGTGCTCTTCTTGCCTTATAATAAGGCCAATGTCACTTAAAAGCTAAGTTTTCAGAATTTACCTTCCACATAATATATCTAATGCTGTAAAACTGAGCTTTTTTAAAGCTTGCGCTTGTCACTAATTACATAAATTGTCTGCACCAGTTTCATATGCCAACACAGAGCTCCAAGCACAGTCTTACAAAATATATAACCCTAGTTAATAGCAACAAGTGATTAAAAATGGCAGATTTATGTACTTCACTGAAGAATTAAACATAGAAAAGCACAAAATACCCAAGGAGATGTAAAAGACCAGTCAGATGAATGAAGAGGTATTCACTCATAAATTCACTCATTTCTTGGACCTTAATGGCTGTGTATAAAATGAATTTAATGGCAGTCCATCTCACTTCCCACATCAACAACTCCCAGTTAGGACTTGAATTAGTTGGCAGATGCAGGACAGCAGCCAAGAGCCTTGTGGCTATTATGACTGCAAGGTAATGCAGATCAAGGCAGTGCGTGTCTGCCAGATATTGTGTTTGAGAAGTTTGTTCTGCCTCTTCCTGAACATAAACAGACTACTTTGTCACCATACAATGTTTCCCAGAAGTTCTGAAACGTGTTATCACATTCTTTTAAGACTGATTTCCTTCTGTGTCTACCTGTTCTCAAAGTTTTATTCTGCTATTGCTCAATTTTAATTGACCTCCTTTGACTTCTTTTTTTCTTGTGTGTGTGTTCAACTGCTTTGGGCTGTGTGTGCTAATTTCTGTATACTGAAATTAGCATTTATTCTTTGTAATAATCTGTACAGAAGAAAAAAAATCTATCCAAGTCGCTTCTCTCTATTAAATATCTTATTCTAGTTTGTAGCTAAGCTGTTTTTTTAAATATGATTGCCATATTGTTCTTGGGTATAAAGAAACTTGGTGTTCATAAATTTTAAGATGTAATTCAGCAGAAGCTTTTTGGGGTGTCCTTGAGACCTTATTAATGTGTGAAAATATGTAGTGAATTTCAGAGAAATGACAGAAAATATTCAAGATTAAGTAAAAAGTAATTGTATCCAGCACAAAGAAGTATAAATTGCTTCCGATCAGTCTTGGAATGACCCATGGCAGGTATTAGTCAAAAGCTGTTAATAAGAAAAAGAATAGCACACCCTGTTCCAAAGGTGAGAGCTTGCTGGAAAACTCTCAGAAGGAAGCAATCTCTGATGAGAGATGTTGCCCTCTTGGCTACCAGCCCTTGAGGTTTTAAAGCCTGGGTCCACTCCTTCAGGTCGTACAGGTGAATTGCTCGCACCTGTGCTCCCAGGGCTAGCCACACCTCTTCACCAGATGCTCAATCACTGGTTCAGGCCATGACCTGATAGTTCCCATACAACAATGTATTACCTGCCTTGTTTTAAGTTTCATATCTGTAATATATATTTTTTACTGATAGTTTGGTGCTATCCTTTTTCATTGTTTCTCTAGATTTTTCCCTCTTCCCCCGCCCTCTCCCTCCCCCCCTTCAGGCAGCTATTCTCTTTTTGGCCCACTGCCTAGTTTATATTGGAGCAATCTTTTCGGAGAGTTTGTATATTTCTACTCTGACTACGTTTGTCAGATTTTCTACAATCTTCAAGTTGTTTTGCTATCCTTACAGACCTTTCCAAGTTGTTTAGCCAGGAATAAAGAGATGTTAATCTGAACTTGAAAAGTGTTTTCCAGCACAGAATTCTTTTCTTTATTTCACCGAATAGATGCGTATCAAGTGAAGTGTTGTAAAACAAAGTACTTGCAAAGCACTGCTAAACAAAGGAAGGAAAAGGACAACCAAATCGGAGTTGTAAAAATGGGTTGAGGCAGGTATGCAGGCAAGGACAATAATGTAAGTGTGCAGGCATGCAAAAGGTGAAATATTGCTCATTTCGAGATGGCATGGCAGGAAGAATGTGAAGATGGTAACGTTGATTATTAATTTGATCAAATAGTCCATTTGAGAGAAAGAGTAGTAAGAAAGATATCATAAAGTTAAAAAAGAGATTTCATTCCGGAACTATTAACTGCATGTGTCTTTTCTAGAGGATTTCAGAAACTGCTGTTTTCACAACAATACCTTTAACAGTCTTTCTCTTTTTTTTTCCTGCATCAATTTCTATTGCACTCATATGTATTAACATTCCTCATGTTCCTCCAGATGTACGTACAGTACTAAGTGAGCTGAAGTCTGCCTCTGTGTTACTGTGTAGAATAAATATGTTTTTATGCCCATTCAGCTTCCTTTTCTGGATTCAAGTTTATTTGCAAACAAAGCACCCTCCAGTAGATGTCTTTGTGTCACTCCAAAATTCAGCACAGTTTTCATGCATTAGCTTCCTTAGCTTTAAAATCGCTCATAAATAAGGAGATGATAATGTTTCCTTCTCAATACTGCGGCATTCCATGATGACTCTAAAACCAAAATGAAAGTTTTAACTTTAAATAGGTTTTAACAGAAGCCTTTTTAACAAGTTAATTCATTATCATAACAAATTTATTTGTAGAGGAAACAATCTGAAGAGGGAAGCCCTAGGACAGTTTCAAGCATGGCTTGCATTTATGAGAAATTGCCCCTTGCTCCATATCATTTAATTACTGAAAAGAGTAGTCTCCACCTCAAACTGCAGGAATGGCGCTGTGTTTCAAAGGGATTTGAGCATCCTAGATAGAAATAGATCATTGTTGATACAAACAGTAAAAAGCATTTTTGTTATTGGAATAAACAGGTACAGTTTTGATTAATGACTTCTATTTGCACAAGCACTTTTGATTTATAAGGCAATTTATTTTATCATCTTTTGTTATTCCGGATTCTTGAGTGAGATACATACGTTTGCAAACATACAGGAATCTATGTTTAGTGCCTTTCTGCTGAGTACTCACATTTCCCACTCTGATACGCTTGGATGTGTTGACAGATCATTTTGGTTTTAGCATTATAGTTAAATAAATATTTGACATAAAGCTCTAAAATATTAGTTGCTTCTCATATATTTCGTGGATAACTGAAGATCAGGAAATGTGAAGTAGCTGTTGTGATTGCCATAAACACATGATGCATGTACGTCTGCACTGTTAACTCTTAGACAAATATTTATTATGACTGCTTACAACCAAAGCATAGGATCCTTCTCCTGACACTGCCCATTGCAAGTACAGCAATGTTTTCTTGATCAGTCTCTTCAAGTTCAAGTTTGTATGATGCAAAATCAACCTTTGTAATCCTATAACTAAGTCTCACACATTGTCAAGTTCTGGTGTCTTCCACTTAAATCTTCTCCAGAACTTCCAGTCCCACCCAGCAAGGCTTTTCAGTAAGACTCAGTAAGCTTGTGCATTACTTCCTCAGTACCATGATCTGAGAGTCTGTATCTGGCTCTACAGTTCTCCATAACTTTTTTGCCTGCTGTGTTCTTTCAGTTAAAGCTCTTCTTTTTTTGGAGAGGTCAGCAGCTAACTTGCAGCTAACTCTGCTCACTCCTTGGCTCTCAGTTATCTCTAGCCTCAGATTTAAGCAAATCTGCAAATAAATTCTGTTGCTGTAATCCTATCTCTTAACTTTACCAGGCATCTAGTTGGAATTATGCAGTGTTAAGAAAACAGAAGTAGATTTTGTACCATTTCACAAGTTTCAGTATGGTGCTCTGGGGTGAGATCTACTCTGCTCTCTGGGAAATTCTATCAGATTATATTTCCTCTCCTTGTCCTGGATAGGTGTTTTCTCAAGAATATGTGTGGCTTTCTGCCAGGTCCTTCAGGAAATTCCTGCAGACTTTCTGGCAGGAGTTACTTCAGGAAATCTTTGATGATGTCTGGTTTCCTAATTCTGCACATATTAGTTCCAACTGCCACTCTATCATCTTAATCAGGTACATTTGGGAATTTCACCCCATTTTATTCATAGGAGCCATGATGACCTTTTGACCTGGCACAACAGAGAAAGTAAATTATGAGAGCCTCCAAGTACAAAAACGATTGACTTACATGGGAATCTTCAGATTAAACACACTGTCTCTTGGATTATCCAGCTCTTCTTGTCTGTCAGCTTAAAAATAAACAGAGAAAAATCCATTTTATCTTTGAAGCAATTGTACTGTTCAAAGCGACTGTGAACTTCTGCAAAACCAGACTGTTTACCCTATGAAGATCTGAAATCAATTCTGATATTCCTCTTCAAAAACTATGTATTTCTATAAGGACTCCTTAACATTGATTGCACCCAAGGTCTTCTTGTCTATCTTTCACTGTCTAATTATACCAGAACTTTTCATAGGCTAGGCTAAAACCAGTGTGTGAGCCAACTGCGCACAAATCTGTGGCTCTGTTGATTTTCTAGATGTTCAAGCATCATCATAACGGTAAAAGACTCTAAGGATATATACAGAAATATGACATTTTTTTCTAAGCTTGCCAGACAGAACTTTCATAATAAAGCATATTCCTTAACAAAAAGCTTTAATGACAAAGTATACCAAACTGATTCTTAAAACGCAATTGAATCATCATGAATGAACTCATGAGAAAACTTATTCTCAGGCTGTTCATATGGCATCGAACATCTCTGATGGCACTCCATCTTTAACTTCCCCAAACAGTTTGTGTAGGTACGTATATTCAGAGTGTGAGCAGATTAGATAGAGATTTCCTCCAATAAGCTTCCATTTAAACCAGATTACTAAAATTCTTCAATGCTATGAATGGTCTGTAATGTCAGTGTTCTTCCTGAAGGTATGTTTAGATAAGAGAAAGCATAGATAGCACATAAGTGGTGATTGCAGAGTCCTAGCTATTAATTTACAAATTGCTTAATCCATTAGCCCTTTTATAGGACTGTCTGCATCCTTGGTGTGTGAATGGGAAGCAAGAACGTCAATACTTGTTGCAAGTAAACTAGCTATAGTCTCTGCTCCTTGTGTTGCTTTATGACATCTCTCCATTTCGGATCTCTGTAAAACATATAAGAGATTTGGTGCACGCTTTTATCAGCAATTATTCTTGATAAAGTGTCAGATATTCTTACCAATGAAGCATTTATGTAACATTTGTTTGAATTAGCTTGAGGTCAGACTTTTGCTTGGTGTTTCTGTATACTTTGTGTCTTGAAGAAATGATGATGCTGGGAAGATTTAACTTTTCTCATGGGTTAGTACTAGAGCCTCTTCATCCTAAGGAACTAATAGGAATTTTCCTAGTCAAGGATTTGATTAAAAAGCAAAGAAAAGAACAAGATGAAGATTAAAGAGCTACAGTTTCTGAGGACTGTCACCACCAAAATTTGTAAAGAAGTAGTGTGTTCATTGTGCCTAAGACAAAAGCTCCTAAGTGCTTTTGTTTATTTCTTGTTAGTCTGTAGTTAAAAATAATATATTTTCCATTGAAATCTATTTACATTCTTATTCCCACAGAAAACGTATTTGTTTGTTTGTTTGTTTAGGAAGGGGATTCCAAGTGAACAAGTGAAACAAGCTGATAGAGAGCAAGCAAAGCGTGTCGTTTACTCAGTGGTTTATGGAGCAGGTAGGCATTCTTATAAAATAAATTGCTACAGTACATTCATACCTTATACGTAACTTATCCAAATGTACCAAATGTCTGAAGATGAGTTAAATTTTGCTAGTGTATTGTATTTTGGTTTTCATCAAGTATTGTTAAATAATTAAAATGATCAAAGTAATATAACTGCATTGACATATGTAAAAATTACTCAGATGTCAAGTTTATTTGCTGTTGATGTAAGTGATGCATTTGTCTTTAAAATAGGTATAATTTTTAGGAAACTTTATTTTCTGTCAGTATTTAGACAGAGATGAGAACAGCTGCAATTAAATTAGAAGAACTCAGATACTGTCTCAAAACACATTCTTATAATCACAGAGTATTAAGGTTGGAAACGACCTCTGGAGGAGATTGCTGGTATTATGCTTACTGGAGTCAGTAGAAATCTTTCATGTATTAAAGAGTAATCTTTTTTTAGTTTATGCTTTCTTAGCATTATGTTACACTTGGTTCATACTTTCAAGATCTTTCCTATAATCTTAGAGGATAGAAAACACCATAGTACAGGAAAGTCTCTACAAGTTGGTACTTTAATTAATATGCTAACTGTTGAGAGAGATAGCAGAATTACAGTCTTTTTGCTTAATGTGGAGCAATTATATTCGTCTGCTTATGCCTCAGTCATTCTATGAAACTGCAGAAAAGACAAAGATCTGTGAAAGAGAGAATCAGCTCACTTCAATGGTTCGGTGTTCAAGTATTGAATTATACAGGGGCATGTCAAAGTGCTTAAATGAAATCCAGAGAAGCTGGTTAGAAGTGTTATTTTCAGTTTTGAAATGTGATATTATAGAATGGAAAATGCTAGAACACACATACTGTTTCTAACAATTCCTCTGGCATAGATAACTCAAGGAGAGTGCTCAAGGAAGCTTTAGCCCGCTCCTGGGAGTCGCTTAGCATGGCCTGTGCTCCCACAGAGTGAAACATGATCTTACATGGCTGTAGACTCTTCTCTTTTTGCTTTCCAGGAATTGCATTTTCCTTGAACTTCTCAGACTTTCTTATTGTTATTGTGGCTTAATTTTCCTTCTCTTGTATGTAATGCTTGTTCTGTACAGCAGTAGTTCTTTAGAAGGGTAACGTGGACAAATAGAGATGTTGTAGCTCTCTAAGGAAGCCACAGCAGTCTCCTAGCTGTTAACAACATGTGCTTTTGCAGATAGATTTGTCATTTTCTGACCAAGAAATTAAAAACAAGTTATTTAGATGTAAAATAGATTCACAAGCCTGTAACAGCTCAGCTAGGAGTCGTCTGAGATGTCAGTTTCTTGTTCTTGCACCTTGTCCAGACTGATGTTCCTGTAGCTCAGTGCAGATCCCAGCGTGACAGAACAAAATGCTACGTAATTCGGTATTCAGAAGTCTGGAATGCACATCAGACTGACAGGGATGGCATTTAGGTGGCTGAAATCCTTTCTCTTTCAAAAACGGTGGATAATTTTTCTTGACAGTATTACCGTGACAATAACTATTCTATGCTTTTAGTGCCTTGAGACTTTGCCTCTCAGCTCATGTTATTTGCAGACGCATTGTTGGTTTTGTGTTGCTGTGCAGACAAGTATATCCTTCTTTCAAACCTCATATGACTAAAGTTGATGTCTATGTTATTTTTAATGGAAATATTTAATTTATAAATGTATTTAAACTGTAGCTCTTAGATAATATTTTTTGGACTCGGAAAAACTGTCTTTATTATATATATTACATTCATGTATATTATACCAATGTATATTGTGCATCTATATGCACAGCCCTTTCATCTCAGAACTTGGACTTAGATTTTTGTGGACATCGAGGAGCCCAAGACTATTTGAAATCTGTGGGATTCACACTCCTAACTGTATTTTTAAAATCAGGCCACGTGGTCTGATTACTTCTGCTTTTAGGTTTTTTTATGACTTCTACACCACGTCCAAAGCTAAACGCAACTAGCCATAGCTCAATTTATTTTTTACATAATTTGTATTTATTTAAAATTGATATTAGGTTTGACATCTCCTCCCTAGTGTCTGCAGATTTCAACTTCAATGAAACATTCAAGCTCAAAGATAACATTTACATCACAGAAATATGATTGTGGTATATCAGATCCATCCTCTTTCATAGAGATGAGCATATTTACTAATTTCACTGATTGGGAATGTAACAGTGTTTTTGTCTGTAATGGATTTCTGTTCCTTTTTTTTTTTTCTGTACCAGGTAAAGAGCGTCTTGCTGAATGCCTGGGAATTACTCCTCTTGAAGCTAGTCACTTTATAGAGAGTTTTATGCAAAAATACAAGAAAGTACATGAATTTACAAAGAAAACCATTGGACAATGCCAAAATAAAGGTAATCCGAATCGACAAGCTTTTTTTTCAATTGATCGTTGTGTCACAATGATAAAGACAGAGATTCAGCTTAATCTAAATTTAAATAGTTACAGGACAAGAGATAATATGTAATATCATCCCTTGGTGAGTCAGTTTTTTTTCTCTTTTATTTCTGAGACAAATTGGTTAAGCTTCTCTGCCTTTCCTCAGAAAGAGTACTATGTCTGTTCTCAGGCTGCACTCTACTTAATGTCAAGCTACACTACATCATTTTGACATGTAATGTGCTCCAACACAAACCCAGGGAATATTTTACTTAAAGATATGTTACATTGCTGCTGAAGTATGATAGTTCAGCCATACAGTCAAAGAAGTGGTTTACAGAAACAATTTTTAAATACTTATTTCTTCTATGCACTAGTCAGAATTTCTGTTCTTGAAGCTCAGGTGATATATGTGATGACAGATGTGTGCAGTGTTTTTTGGAGCCAGCAGCTGCAAACTCTTCTAGCATCAAATTTGTTGTTAGTCTACATATGCATTTATATTTAAAGAATCCTAGGAATGCAGCATTAGAAGAAGAAGAGAAAGAATAGCTGCTTGAAATATTTTATTTTAAAAGTTTATTAGCAGAATTGTCAAAATGGATTTCTTAGTACACCGTATGGCATGGTATAGATATACTGTAGAAATAAATAGTAAATTTGCAATATAATATTGCCAATAATTGCTCAGGTGAACAACATAGTAGAAACAAAAAACCGATTCAGACTTCTGGTCATGAAAATGATAGTATTTCTTCTTTGTAGTTTATAGACCTTAAAACTCTACTGGGAGCATGAACTTTCATTCTGTCATGGAATTGCATTCCTTTATTCATTAATATTTCTGAAGAAAAAATAGGCTTTCAGGAGCTTCCCTTTAGCTATAATTAAGCTCAACAAAATATATATTGTAAAATATTACACATTTATGATATATTTGTTTTGATGTACTTAACTTCATTTTTTTTCTCTTAAAAGTAAATGAGTTTCTATAAGCAAGATTCTGTGCTCAAGAATGTTTTATTGCGCTTAGTAGACAAGAGTGTCATAACTAATGTTCTTGGTTGTGGTTAAAACCTTGTACACACTTGTGTAATTAGGACTCCTCTCATTCTCAACTGTTTATTTCAGTTATACAAGCTCAAAAATTTTGCAACGGGTAAACATTGTTTAGTACTTTTCCTGATGTTCCATCTCAGATAGAAAAACCCTTCCAACCTAGAGAGCTCGTTTTTACTTATCTGCAGTTCAAAGATGAACGGCATCTGACCAACTGATTTTATGTAGGTGTTATAAATGTTCATTGCTTAATTCACCAGAAACATACTGTACAGAAACAGGATTATTACGTTAAATCTATTTCTCATTGAGTGTCCAGTGTTTTAAAAATTCTGGCTTCTTACTGTTCTTCACAGAATATCTTAGTTAAATTGGGAAGACTGATTTGCCAGAGAATTTCCCAACCTCCAGATACTTCAGTTCCTTGTTCTAAAAATTGAACTTCTCATGTCAGTGCTATTGATGATATAGAAATTCACTGAAAGCTGTATTAGTTCAGCAGAACCAATCTTCATTCCCTGTACATAAAACTGGGTGTGTGTTGTCCATAATAAAGTCAGAACTTTGTGTTTAGAGAGGTTTTACTGTGCTTGGGATGAAATTGTGGTGTGCAGTCTGACCTTCAGTGGTATCTAATGATGGCTTATGTGCAGTCAGGGTGATCAGAAGTGTAACAAAAAATATTTTTGTACTTCTTTGAAAAAAGGAAAAGGCTTTGTTTTGGGAGATAAGCTGAGGCAAGGCTTTACAGATGTTTTCTGGACAAGATGATCATTGGATCTCTCTTTCACTCTCAGTTCCTCTCACTTGCTCTCCAAAAAAAAAACAGTCATGCTGGCAAAATATGTAATTAGACTAAAAATAAATGTTTGACTATTTTTATGTGTTTCTTTTAAACTATTAACTTAACTAGAGTTAAGAAAGTTGGATTGTGGAAGGGACATGAAACTATCACATTAAGAAAATGGGGAAAGAAAATTCCCAAAAACTATTTGATAATTTTGAGAGAGATTCATTAATGATTTAATTGCTACACAAATTGATTTTTTTGCTATTCCCAAGTAAACTATTCATTGCATGGAAAGCTCTAATTATGGCTGTTAGTAGATAGCTAATTCTGCTAGGTATTTATAGTTTCATCTCCCACAGAGATTTTGCTATTCTACCAGCATATTAGCAGATAATCCTAATGAAAATACAGCTTTAATGAACATAAGTTTTTATTATATAACATGTATCAATTCTCTGAATAAAATACTTCTGAGGCCAACAATACAATAAGCTATGACTACTTTAAGGGGCAAAATACTAAATTATCTCAAGCAGTGCATAATTACAAAAATCTGGATTATCTTCAAAAAGAATTTTTGAAGTTTAACTTTTAATTGCTCTAGAAATACTGATTTCTACTTAAATCCTACAAGGTTATGTGGTTTCCATTATGGGACGCAAAAGACTGCTTGCTAATATCAATTCACAGGATTACAAACTTCGCACTCAAGCAGAGAGGCAGGCTGTCAATTTTGTTGTTCAAGGTAAAAACTGACCTCTGTACTTACCTACTCAACTACCTATTTTTCTTAACTCTAACAGACAACATCTCTTTTGCTCTCAAAAAAAAGAGTATTTTCATAGTCTACAGAAGTAAGTTACTGAGGCATGAGTTTTATTATAAAAACAGAAGTTTAAAATGTTTATTCTAGATCCCTTAGAAACTTCAAGTAAATACAATGTACTAGTATACAGTAGAGTTATCTGAGATTGTTAAATATAGGTATAGATACTGTGCATAGAGAAAACTTAGATTTCAAGGCTTGCATGTACGATTGTCTAGAATATTTTCCTTTCTGGTTTCTTTGAAAGTTTGTTTCAAAGTGTTTCTGTGATTTTTATGCTTACAGGTTCTAGCTTTTATTTTGTCACTTAGCTTTAGTCTAAGACATATGCAATATTACAAGAACCTTTTACTATATTTTGTTTTGAAACCCAACTCTTTGTAAGGAACATTTGAAAATAATTCTCTGAAGGGTGACAATAAGGGTGTTTCTTCAGAGAACAACGTTGAAAAACTGCCATATAAATTGGAAATGTAAAAATCGGCACAAAAATACTGAAATATTAGTTAATAGATTTATTAACATATTTCTGTATAAGCTGCTTGGACCCCAGTCATGTACAGAATTTAGCCACCTAAGGAACAAATAGAAACTGAGCTGGCAATCCAAAGCTGAGATCCCTCCTACTAAACCCTGGAAGCATTATTTCTTTATTTGGAAGATACTGACAGGGTTTTCATTAAGTTGTATTGCACACGTACAACTCACAGGCAAGTAAAAACTGCTTTCTAAATATGGTGATGGAGTGCTTTTTATAGATTTGAATTTTCTTTTTGAAAGGATCATTTGGTTTTTCTTTTTTTTTCTCTCCAAATGTTATTCATGTTAGTGTTTAATTTTAAAAATGACTTAAGTAATTATGTCATGTCTGACATTCCTTATAATTAGTAACTGAATTTAGTACTATCTCTACAAGAACACATACAGATCTAGAATTCTAATATATGCCCTGTAGCTTGAGTAATAGTTGTACTCAAGTGATAGCTGCCTTGGTGTACGAGGCTCACAAATGCAGAATTTTAAAGTATCCTTATAACATCTGCAGCAAAGCTTGCATGTTTGTACATCTGGGATTACCTGCACAAGCTTCTCTCGAGACTTGTGTTCACAACAGCCCTCTCCAGCTGAAGACACAATGCTTGAGCTAATACAGTGGGTCCTGCTGAGTGTATGGGGTAGCATTAATAAAGCTATGTGGCCCTTTGAGAACCACTTGCTTGTGTCCATCTGTCCAAAGAGCTTGGATCTGAGGCAAGGCTGAATCGTAGAATAGAAACGTAGAATCATTAAGTTTGGAAAAGACCACTAAGATCATCTAGTCCAGCTGCTGACACATGATCAGCATGCCTGAAACACTGGCACAGGACTGCTTGTGAAATTCTCCTACGTTAATGAGGCTAATGTATTTCATTGTCAGTTCAAATAATACTGGAGGACAGATCTGGAAAAAAAAAAGTTGTAACTATTACTCAAAACATGTAATATTGGAAGGTAAGGTGAAACAAGGATTAAAAACTTTAACATACTCAGTATTTCTAAATTTAATTAAAAATTTTGTTCTAGACTCAAAGTTTTTTTTAACTTCAGCTCTACTTGACTCTTGATGAAACACCTTTTCTTAGTTTCTACATCAATGTGTCCTGTTTTGTGTTGTATTTAATCAGTGTGCGACAACATCTGAAAAGAAAAACAAGAAATATATTTGGGACTAAATTTTCCATTAGGCATAGACATCTCAAAAAACAGCTGAGAATCTGCACTTGATATAGTTAATGAGTAAAAGAGAGTCTCAGCATGAGATTCAGATGCTGGCAGTTTGTTATAGAAAACCAGAAAGAGGTATTAAGTCTTTCCCCTGTTGGGTTATTGAGACATAACAATCTCCTCAGCCTGTTAGATACTCTTTTACCTCCCAGGAGAGTACCCTTGCTATTTTCCTAACTGGCTAATCTCTATCTCTTGATGTTGGACTATTTAGAAGAAAGAATTCAAGATTCACTGATTTAGAGGGTTCAAAAATGAAAATATATATCGTTTGGTACTTCTAGGATATCTGATGGAGCAAGAATTATGGCTTCTGGTCCTTAGTTAAAGGATTATTTCTGTACTTTTTCTGGTAAATCCTTATATAAAAGTGCACTAAAACCCTGTTGTGTGGTTCGGAGCAGGCTGTTTTGCCAAACTGCAAGCCTGGAGAATCACTCTGTCTCTTGATCATTAGAAATGCCTAATCCATTACACAACATGATACTGTTTCTGCACCGCTGCTCTTAGCCCTGTAATGTAATGAATATACATTACATACCCACTGAGTTAAGAAAAATCATAAATTAAATTACCAAATGAAAATATGGCTCTAAGACAAAATTCTGTCTTTTACGTTACAGTTTAATTGATTTATAGGTAAATTTTTAATTCTGATTTAGAGTTAGATCATTTCAGACTTTTTTTTATGGCAAAGAAGTTCTCATGAGTAACAAATTCACCTTAAACTAGCATATAATTTAATACTGTTTTCTGTTTTTAATTAACATGCAGTAATTTGTTATTTATTAATCTTATTATCAATTTCACATATTACATCAACTGAATCTGCTAGTTTTGCAAATTCTTATAATTCACAATCTTCATATATTTTTCGTTCCTATGCTATAAAACAGCTTTCCTTTTGCATGCTTTAAACTAAAAGCAGATCACTTTCTTCCACAGGATCTGCAGCTGATCTTTGCAAAATGGCTATGGTTGAGATTTTTGCCTCTGTTGTTGTTTCTCCAACTTTAACAGCCAGGTTAGTAATGAATGACTGCAAAAGTATTTAATTTTAAAACAAAAATAGTTGAAAGGGTTTCCAGCATTTTAAGCAGATGTAGAAATACTGTGTGTGCCTCTGTATCTTTTAGCAAGCAGGGACTTGTGGAATGCTTTTATACATCCAGAAGTTGTATCTTTGTGCTTAAACGGTTGGACCTGTAAAGCCATCCAAAGACAATGAAGTGCCCAGGGCCCATTTAAGCTCAGTCAGATCTAGTTCAGTGGTAGTTCCATGTCTTTGAAATTGAGCCCACTGATCTTATCCTTCCTGTATTTTGAGTATATTGTACAATGGCAATTGAATGTCGAATGGGCTGGGAAAAAACAGGAATCAGGAAACTAGTGCTCAAGCAAAATAAATGAACAGCTTTTAATCCTTGTGTAGATGGCTTTCTTTTGCTAAAAACCAAAAAACTAGGCCGTCGTTATTCTATTCAAAAAAAAAAAAAAAAGAGACCTTGTACTACAAATCTGAAATGGGAAATTGTTCTTTGGTGGACACACATCCAGGTAATGTATGAAGAAGCCAGAATTAGGCAGTTGTGGCCTGGGTGAATTTTTCTTTGGCAAGTGTAACTTTGGTTTAGATTAGTCACAGAGCAGCTGCCTTATGGGACAGTCAGCCAACAGTCTCTAATGGAGGTAAGTACAGATAGTGAAAGGGTAAAAAATACATTCTCTCCTTCTGTACCTACCTAACACACACATCTTTAAGTTCAGTGACCAGCTGTTTTTTGTAATTGTGAGAAAGCCAAAGGTTTTTGCGTTTAATGCTATGTCTGGTAAAGCTTGTGAATCTTGTCTTCTCTCAACAGAAAAGTTTGCTTGACTTGTCCTCTCTCAAAACAATTTGTTTTAAAAATGTAGTGCCATCAAATGGCTAAGGACGTAACAGACATGGGGAAGTACTGCAGTTTTACAAGTTTTCCTTGTGATGTGAAATCCTAGGGAAAGTGCTAGACCAGAAGAATTGCTGCCTATGCTTCTCATTCCTACCATAGCCTACTGCATATTCCTACCGCAGCTGGGAAAGACTAAGGCTGTAAGGTCAATTAAAAGAGACAGACTGTTTGAAACTTGAATTTTGAACTCCTGCCAGCCATTAACAACCGGATGGCTTTGCTAAAGGAGAGCCTTTTAATATTTACAAATGGCTCCTTGCTGTATTATTTATTAGGTAATTAGAAGCTCGGCTTGTCAGAAAAGCACACTCAATGCCTTTGTAAATTTTGTGAACACTCACCTGGTTAGAAGGTGGCTCAGGCATTTGAAAGCATCACTGTGGTCTTGTCAACAGATTAGGGTACTGGAACTTGAAAATTTGTGTTTCCACTCAGTCGCTTGTCTACCAAGTGACATTCAGCTATTATTTATTCAGTGGTCTGTTTCTTGATTTTCTTTTCAGTAAAGTCAGTATAATGATCCTAACATTCTTTGTAAAGCTCTTTGAAAAATATTGTTAAAAGGAAGTGGTACTGTTATTGTAGCAGTAGGAAAATACAGTAGCTCTTCCAAAATGAGAAATATAATCAGTCTCCTATTATCATCACATCAGATCATACTAATTCCAAAGGTAGCACACTACTATCTTTTCTTCTATCTCTACTCCCTTGCAAGGTTTTTTTCCCCTCTGTTAGAATTTCTAATTTTAGAATCAGGTTTTCACTTTGAACAACATATCAAAGAGAAATATCATTTACATATGCTTTAGAAGAAATTATGAGCCCCTTGTTTACACTGTGATACAGTATATCCTATAAGGCATAGCCAAATAGTGTCTAACGCCTGACATTTTGTCTACCCTACATTGAAAATTAAACAAAAAAAGAATCAAATTGCATTTTAGACAAGTTTCTTACAGTTTTTGATGTTAGTTTGCAGTTACATTTACAATCTTCATCATCAACAGTGCTGTATTCACATATATTGTAATCATATGTGAGCGAGTTCTGACCCAACGGTATGTAGCTTCATTTTGTATGACTAGTAATCATGACATTTTTCAGTTATTCTTTGGCCGGGTAACATCATGTTTGGAAGTCACTGGAAGCTAACCAATTACATTTTCTTGAAGCTGAGTCAGCAAGGCCCTCGTGAAGAGGCGGTAGGTTCCCCTATGGCTGATCAATGGCAGCTCTGACAACTGGGAGTCTCATTTTTCTCTTTGCATTGGACATCTTTTAATTCAAATGCCAGCTCAGCAACTCATGCTGTTGTCAATAAAAAATCAATCTGTTACCTGTAAATAATTTTACAGAAATGAGTAAAAGAAGCATTACATTCAGTATGTAATCTGTATGATAAAAACTGATACTAGTATGGTTTAGCTACTGCCATTGGTGTTAATGTGTATATTTTGTGTGGCATTGATGAGTAATCAAAATTATTTCTTTAAACTTCCTCCATATTATCTGCATCTTTGCTGAGATGCTGTTCTGCAGCTCATGGCCAAGTTGCTTACTGAAAATATGCTGCTGACACTCATGTGCTAGCTTTTACCTGTCTGGTGCAATTCACAGAACCTCCACAGAATGTCTCCTGCAGGCAGATGATAACAAAGAAACTTCTGAAGTCAGACCAAGGCATAAATTAGCAGCTGAAAGAAAGATTTGTGGAATTTATGAGAGTAGAAAAATACTTGGTGAACTTAGATTGACAGTTGTAGTTATTGTCTATTGTCATTACAGTGCCATATATATGGGAATGTGATATGGAGGAAGAATGTTGGCAACTGAAGGAAGAACAATTGCCTATACCAATTTTTGTAAAAATTGTCACTCTGTAAGCTGAAGATAGACTGATGTTACCCAAAGTCTATCTGGCACTGTATGAACTGCTAAGAAAGTTATTAGTCATTAAAGATGATAATATCCTAACAACATGCAAATTAAATTTAACACTTCCAAAGAACTATTGAGTCAGTTTCTTGAATCCAGCAATTCTGCTTTCTTACCAATTTATCGTTTCTGTAGCACTGGATCTTGTACCTCAAACACACAGCTTTACTTCTCAGTGTGTCCAGAGCCTGGCTAAAGTGATGGTTTCAGCAACAGGCCAGATACAAGTGAATGATTTGTAAAGTAGGAGCCATGTAAATAAGAGGAAAAGACACAAACCTATTTTCTTGGTCCCAGCTGCTCTTCTCTAGCAGTGGATGTTGGAGCTTTTCTAAGTCTTCTAAATGAGCAAACACTTTAATCAACATAATGATTTTTTTCAGCTGATTAACTAAAAATACAGCTTGCTTCCACACGTATCACTAAATTAATAAGAGAGAACCCTGACTGTCCCAGGAACAAGCACTGTGTTATGTGACCTGGAATTTTTTCTGATACAAATCTTGTGGTAAAACTCAAATAACTCATTTGCTGGAATTGGCTTTAGTTTTAGTTACAGAGAAGAAATAAGAGACGTATTATGAGGTGTGCAGGGATTCCAACACTAGTACTTTATTAACTGGTTATGTTTTCTCAGATTCATGCAAAAGGGCATAGTAATAAAGGGATTTCTTGGCTATATCATAGCTTCAGTATGCATTCTGTGAACTACTTGATGCTGCTGCTGTGTAGGATGGTTTTCTTTAGCTCTGAGTATAAAATTGTTGTCCCTCTACCTATTTTTTAAGGAATTAAAGAATTTATTTTACCGATGTTTCTTCTGTAGGAGGTATCCAAGATTTTCAACTAAATACTTATTGGTCTTGTTCTCTGCCCCATTATTACTTGTAATGGTCTGCTCTGAGTATTAATTCTTGCAAGAGTGTCATCCTTAACCTAGTACTGGAGAAACAGAATCACAAGGAAAAGAAAAAGTTTTTGATTCTCCTTGAGGAGAATAAGATTTTTGTTTCTCAGACATATGCTTTTGTTTCAGTATCAGAAGGAAAAATCCTAGATCATATGGCTGTTGTAGAAATTATTGGGAGCTCTCCGTAGCTGCTGTCCCCATCCAGTACGTATCTCTTCGCTTCCCAAGTGGCCAGATAACTTTGTATTTCTAGGTGTGCTGTGACCTAGCAAAATCATTGCTTTCCTTAGTATTTCACAGCAGTATTTTGCATGTATCCACAAGATGGTGAGCTGCTACCTGAACACGTTATGCAGAGTGAGCCAGAAAAAAATCTAAATGATCTAGTCTTTATAGAAAAAGCTAAATATATATAATATGCTTAAATATCACAGCTAAAAAGGACATCCATGATGTAGCAGGCACTTAAATGTACCTTTTTTGTGGGTCATTCAACACAAATAAATGCTTCTAGTTTATAAAAACCTTTGGTAGGTCACCTTTTAGATCGGTATGTTTTAAAACACTATGGGTACATGTGAAAATTCTATTCTTTTAATTAACCATCTGTTCAGCTTCCTGCTCTTCTTGATGTAACTGCTGAGAAATTTCACAAGTTAGCTGAATTTTTGTAGTTGAAATGTGAGAATGTCAACATGTCTTGGTCTTCAGTAGGAAAACACTGAAAGAGAAGTAACTTAAAGTTACTTCAAGTAACACCTATGCAGGCATGATATATTTTGAGCTATCTCTTTTATATTACTCTATTAGAAATCCTCATAGATACAGCTTCATGTGAAACTTGAGAGCTCTACAAAATGTTATGAAATTATCTTAACCTTGTTCCTTATTTACTTGACAATTTATTAGGCATTCTTTCCAGTTAAACCCATGTACATTTGTGGGGAAACTGTGCAGCTATTAAATAGCCAGTAGTATTTGTAGTATGTAAAAAATAATAATAATTTAGTGTAGAGAACACAGAGATTTCAAGAAGAATTGAATCCAGCATTCATCTGGTCTGTTATCGCCAAGTGTGGCCAGTAGCAGATGCTTCAGGAGGAAGGTGTAAGATTTTTTAGTAAGGATAGCCTATCTGCAAATTCTCATCTTTCTGTAATTGTGGGGATGTCTAAAGTCTGAAATAAAAGATTTAGAAATGTTCCCCCAAAGTCGTTGGATGTCATCAATTCTAAATGTTCTTGAAAATATGGAAGTGTTTATTACATAAGCAGTCTTTTTATCTTTTCTTTTCTTTTTAGTCTTTTTAACTTTTTTTTCTAACCACAACATCTTTTGTGCCCTTTTGGATTACTTTTTACTTAAACAAGACTTTTAACCATGTTCTAACGACAATTTTATAGTCTTCCATTATGCACTTAGGAATTTCAAATTCAAAAGGAAAAAAATGTGATTTTATGAACTGAATGAGTATTTTATTTATTAAAAAGGACAGGATGACAGACAAAACTAGTAATCTATGGAAAATAGAATCTGATAGTGTTGTTTCAGGAAATGCTGTGAAGTTCAGTGTTCAGGGAAATAGTGTTTTATAAGAAAACTCTGGGAATAGAAAAGGGCTGATTCTTTTAAAGTATTTCTAAATGCATGTTGTGGTTCTAAATGATCATTAATGCATTTTCTGAAGTAGTGTGCTTTTAGTAACTTTAAATATTTAACATTCTACATTTTTACTCTACCTATGTAAAATCTTAATTATTAACATTATTTTATGTTATTGAGTAAAGCTTTATGGAAATTTGTAAAAATTTAGCTAGATTTTTACTGAGACAAAAAGCTAGGATAGGTTTGAAATAAATTCTCTTTTTTACCCCTTCTCGAAAGAGAATCCTTTGGTTTTAGGAAACCAGTTCTTCAGTTATAATTCAATTCTCAGCATGCCTTCAAAATAGAAATAATTTGTGTAATTTTTCATAGAAATGTTATGCTGTTGTGCAGAATCAAACAACCTGATGGTGCCATGGCATTTTTTGTTGAAGATGTAAAGCTAACCAATAGAATGCATTAAGCACTAGGACATAGGTGTATCTAAACTACTTAAAATAAATAAAGATTAAGGAACTATTTAAAATAAATGAAATGATTAAGTGATGTAACCAGATTGGGTTCCTCCGCCTTATTCTTAGTCATAATAAGGTGCTCTTTATTCCTCATTATACATGACAATTGGACCATCTTATTTAAGACTTTCCTACTTAGCAAATTTTAGACCTCAATTTATTTTTTGTTCAAATTCTTAAGCCCATCAGCTCAATGTAATATGTGAGCTTCTCTCAGGTATTCTTTAAGCAGCTACTTAGCACCTTACTCCTGTGGCTTAGTCTGTCTCATTCTTCTCCTTCATTAGTGGGAGTGCAGGGGCTTCACTGGGGGATGTAAATAGGGACAACTATCATAACTGAGCTGGGTTTTAAGTGGTCTGGAACTGGCTTGTGACGAGTCTAGATTGCCTGCTTCCAAACTATGGAGTAAATTAACCTACAGTTTGTAGGAATTCATTAGTGCTTTATTGTTTGTATTATCTTCATTTAGACCAGTCTGGAAAGCTAGACAATATTAAGTTTTGAATTTGTTATTAGCAGCAGAAAAGATTCTCCTCGTAATACAAAAATGTATAACAATATTGTACAGAGGGCTATTCTCCATGTCTGATTTTAGGTAACTGTATTTGGGCATGGTAGCTCTACAAAGTCAGTGTGTAGAGATGGGGTTTTCCAGATGTCAGTTCAGAACAAGTGAGAGCCTACCTTAGTCCCTTGACCATAGAATGAGTATTAATTTAATTTGAGCGTATCTTGACCTAACTGTTAGAAAACAGCTTCCAGGAAAGACTTCTCGGAAGATCTTGTCTTTTTTTCTACCAATGGCATCTTCTACTGGATATTCCTACAGTAGCATCTGCAGCATGTCACACTGTAGAGGTCTTGTTTTCAGTTTAGAGAAAACGTTTCCTTTAATGGTGAAGAAATACAATTGCTCACCGGTGATATAATAGCTGTTTTGCTGAATTCAGTTCAGTAGCACACTCATTTCTCAACAACAGATTTTAAGTAGTCCTGGAAAAACTTTCAATTCTGTACTTCAGATCAGAGAGGTCCAGATCTAGAATATATGGCCTTACAGTAACTAACAAAATCCTATTATGATCTTATATTAGAAAAAAACTGACTGGATATAATAAAAAATTAAGCTATAGGGAGGCAAAATGAGCTCATCAGTTGAAGATTATGAAAAAATCTCTTAATAGTTCAGTTTGTTTTGTCATATATCAGATCCATTATATGATCATATGATTGTGGGTTCGGACTCGATGATCTCTAGAGGTCCCTTCCAACCCCTACAATTCTGTGATTCTATGATTATCGTATGGTAATGATAACTAGATGGATCCATTGAAGATCCAAGTTTAGTGTAATCCAGTTTACTACACATTTTAGCAAGCAGTAATGGGAGGAGCTTGCTATTTCAATATTCCTTCAAAGGGGTGATCTCTTTATTAAGCTATTAAACAAGAGTAGGTTTATTCACAGTTTTTTACATAATATGTATGAAAGGTGTATGTATGCACTGGAATGGTAAAAGCTATTAATTTTGAATGGAAAAATTACTTTGATTTTTCATTCATCTAAATTGAAGTCAAATAGGATAATGTCACTACTTTAAGAAACCCAAAATCAGTTTTAGTTCTAGCATGGAGATGAGGTGATTATTGATCCAGTGCTGAGTGTTTTTGAAAATCTGGTTCTTCCTCCATTCCTAAAATCTGACAAATTGATGATAAAATCTTTGAAGAATTTACAATATAAATCAAATAAAGGACAGTTCCTTACTAAATATTTAGAAAACTGGGCTCAAATTCTGACTGAAGTAATGAGTCACTACTCTGGTACAAATATTAACCAGTCTATCACTTTTTTATTTCACCGGTTTCATCAGTGCATTTCTTTTCACTTATTCCATTGATTCAAAGTAGATATAGAGGTTTTAATGTTCACAGCTCTTTCTGGTTTATACCTTTTTACATGTCACTCCAATGATTATGAAGAATCTTTTGCTTTAATTAATTTACTTACATTGGAAATTATAGCTTTTCATGTGAATTGTATTCTCTTGCTATAGATGATCCTGGGCTTTTTATCCATTTCTTTTTGTATCCTGTGTCCCAATTTCTTATTAGAAAAATGCTAATCTGTTTCACTCTGCTTCTGACTGTGGTGTAAGTGACTAATAATTGAAGACCTATTATTAGAGCTAACCACGCTGTTACTCAATGTCACATTGTAATTTAAGGCAGTGTGAAACTATCTTAGGATATTTTCCTGAAAGCTGTGAAAGTTATAAGTTATAACCATATCAGTGTTTCAGCCATTTCTAAAGAATGAATAACTGCTAGGTATTAAAAAAAGTCTATAGCAAGCATTTAATTTAAATGTTATATATGAAATGCAAAGAAATTCAGAAATAGATGTTATAGTTTCATGGCTTAGACTGCCAGCTACAATAGTTAAAGAAGTAATGAAATAAACCTAGTAGGAATGCAGTTTAATCAGACATGCAATATTTTTCCTTTCTAGGTGAGAACTGCACTCAAAGATTATATGTGCTAGACTAAATCTGTTCTTCCTCAGATGTGATTCAGTCAAACACATCTATTTTTTCCACTGTGATCTTATTTTTGCACACAAACCAGTAATTAAGGATGCTTATCCCTGTAAGCACTGAACAATTAAGACGCAGTCCATATGCAGGAGGCCTATTGATATAGAACTAATATTGACAAAGAAAAAAAACAAAGCATCAGTAGAACTTTATTACAAAACAGCTCTAACTGAAGAGCTCAGGTGCATGTTGTTGCATAGGTTTTAAGATGTTGCTGCTTTCAGCTGTACATTGTGTTCTTATGAAGACCACTGTGCCGATAACAGAGGCAACAAATCAGGTTGACTGTCTGTGCCTACATTTTTGTTCTTCAATCCACAGAATGAGGAGACTTAATTTGCTTTTATGTGAAAAGAGTATTTCCTGAGAAAGACTCGAGTCACTGACCAATCCTAGACTAGGAGTTACTATTGCATACCAGTGAGCCAAGTACTCTTGCTATTGACCTAATTTGGATTACTACAACAGCATATTTGCAACCACATTTATTCCAGCTTGGCTGGAGGAAAACAAGCTGTATTAACAAAGCAAAACCTGTCTAATTTCTTGCAGTTTTCTGCAATTTACAACTGTTTTAAGTAGTACCTTATCACATCATCGAATCCCTGACAGGCATTTACGAGTTAGCAAGCAGTTTTGACTTAAGACCATGGCCTTTATGCTTTCAGAGTATGTCCAATGGCAATCCTTTTAACTCCATTACTGAAGTTTTTAATTTTCTTAGGATTTTTATTTTCTCTTTAGTGTATGCACAGTTTACATGAAAATTGGTTGATATGAGTGGAAAGCACCGTTAGAAATGTCATGCATATTTTATCTGAAGTCTCTGAATTTTTTCAGGTTAATTGCTCAGATTCATGATGAGTTGTTGTTTGAAGTAGAAGATTCCCAAATCCAGGAATTTTCAGGTAAACATAATCTATTTTTTCTCCCTCCCCATTTCCCAATAACTTGTCATTTTTTTTTTCGAATAACATAAAATACAATAGCTCAGTTAGAAGAGACCTTATAGGATCATCTAGTCCTACTGCCCAGATGATAAAGAATTAATGCAACAGGAAGTACATTGATTCTCGTGATTAAAAAAATATGTGCTATGCCGATTTTTCTGAATGTTTTCCCTCACTGGTTCTTATGTCGATAAACTGTGATATACTCCTAATCTAGAGTTTGTTCAATTGCTTATTTGTACTTAGTTTCCTTACCAAGGTTCCCTTATTTAGTACAAGAATCCCTCAAAGAAGAGTAATAATATTTTCACCCAGTTTTTAAGAGTTGTAGAAGGAAATAAACCAGATTAAGACGAATGCCTTGGAAAGTAACTTCCTAAACATGTATGTTTGGGATCTGTTACATAAAGAAGTGTAAAATCCTTAATGAAAGAATGCAAGGTGCTGTAATTCCTAAGTTAATGTACTTGTTTGGGTTTTTTTTTAATATATTAAGAGAATTGTATGATGGAACTTTAAAAGTTGAGTGTTAGTAGAATTTCCTGCCTGCACTTTTATCCTCTCATCTGGCTTACTTACAGATGCTATTTCCTAAGCTAGAGTTTGTCTCCGCATCTGGTAAAAATTTAGCTAGCAAATGGCAGCAAAGACAAGGCTGTCAGGTCTTTTCTCCAGCAAGCATTGGAGTCATTACTGCAAGTGCTGAATGTTAATTCACAGACTTAGGTCTAGTCTGAAGTTGAAAAATGCCTTTGGTAAAAACAAGTGCTATAAGATCACAAATGTTTATGACTAACTGATACAAGAAATACATTGCATTATAACCAAATAGGCAGAGAAAGGTTGCATCTGAACTAGCATTTAACTTCCAGTCAGGAGTAGAGTATGAAGCAGATCTCCCTATTGTCCCCAGCCCGTTATGTGAACAGTTTTGGTTTATTCACAGTCTGAGAGCAGTTGACGCAGATTCATATCAGATGAAACTAAATAGGAAGACTCTTTTCTCCCAGACTTTTCCAGTTAGTTCAGGAGTTGTTAACTGAGGTAACAAATTGAGTATGCAAGTTTTAAAGAGAGGAAGGAGTGTCAAAAGGATATGGGCTTCTAAATCACTTCAATGCTTTGAAAGTCCAGATATGATTTTCATCCCATTACCCCAAGTTCTCTCTCTATTTGTCTTCTTATTTTTATTTGCTGCTATTCTTTAGCTGTTGGCTTCGTCTTTCCCTATCTAATGAATCTTTTTGTCCCTTCAGAAACCTTAAATTATAGAATCTGCTGACTTGCAGAACCCAGCCCGAGGCTTAATGACCCAGAGAGAAATCTCAGTGGTACGATCACTAAGCTCAGTAAGGCTAAAGAGCAGTGTGCGATGGCTTTAATTGAGTACAGCTCAGTGCTGTATTATTCTCCTGCATTCACTGTGATCCAAGAAAGCACTGGCCTAGTATTCAGAGTATTTGCGTTCTGATTCTAGTCATGCTTCTGATCTACTTTTTAAGGAAATCAACAGCAAACATATGTCTCGGCTTTCTTATTTGCAGAATGGATATGAAATCTTAAGACACTTCTAAGGTTTATAAATGAAGAACATAAAGACAACTCATATTATTTCAGTTAAATGATAATGCAGAACATAAGCTTTTTCAACAGCATTTCCCTATGGAAATGTCTCTTTTGTACTGCTTTACAACAAGAATGTGTCTATTTGCTTCTGAGACTCTCCTCAGTAGAAGCTGAGAGTTGCCACAAGTCAATAATACTGACAGTGCTTTCTCTATTCCTGCTTAGGACTTCATAGGCCACAATAAGTTTTTTCAGCACTCTTCAGTATACAGCAGTTCAGTTTATTGATGCATCTTATAAATTATGTCCAACAGATGATCTTGAATCTTTTTGATTCTATAAACAAGTGGCAAGCAAGAAGATATTCTTTTCTCTAACATCTATTTTTTGCACAAAATATGACATGTAAGTTCACTAGCATTTAAGTGTCTGTTGGGAGGATACTTTCCCCAGACAGACTCCAACACTCACAGTTTCATAGCATGCACACTGTTCTGTCTGGACAAGTCAAAATGTCATCTGTTTATAATGAGGCTTTGAGTGTCCAAACTTCGACATACATTGAAATATGGTAAAGCACACACTACTCTCAATTATCTAGTTTTCAAAATAGATATGGCATATTATTTAACTCAGTTCTCTATTTAGGACAAGAAAAAGCTATCAAAAAGATTTTTTTTTATAATCTTCTTTTTATTGGAGGATGCCTGGAAAGATGAAATCCAAACATTTGGTGGAAATTTGGTTTTAACAGAAGACTGTTACCTTTACCATCAATAATATGCCTGATTTCTAGGCAACTTGTCTGTCTGGCATCCTCACATTCTGAGCTCTCAAGCAACCCAGTGAGCAGAAAAGGAGATGGTATTTTGGGAACAGCAAAAAATGGGTTCTTGCATCTGAGAGGGCTCGGAGTCTCCAAGATCTGAAGTCTATGCAGTCAGGTACACAGACTGTGCCCAAATCAGACTTTGAGTCTTCAAAGGAACCCCAGAGAAGTGTTTGGGAATTGCGGAACCCAGAATTTGGTTTTTCATTTTGTGGAGACTACCTCTTCATGCTCTGCTAGAAATGCCTATTTGCACTTGGATTAATGTGAATACTTGAATACTAAAAAAGCAAATACACTTTTGGAGTGAAGAAAAGTAGATTTATTTATCGATCTGTTTGTCTATCTATCTGTTTATTTCTAGTACAGGGATATGCGTATATACAGCTATAAAATCTGGCTTCTAACATATATGCCATATATACTTCGTAAATTTGAAAGGTGAACTTTGCCTCTGGTAATTATTGTGGCGTGTTCCTTGTCACTATGCTTGCTTAACTGCAGTCATGATCAAGAATTATATTTCTGTGAAAGCCACTTGCTACTTGAAGCAACATATATTTATATATGTATATTTATACAAATATATATTATACATATATATATATTTATACATATATATATATTTATATATATTTCACCTCTGTGCCTGGGAAGGTCATGGAGCAGATCCTCCTAGAAGACATGTTAAGGCACACACATGACAAGGAGGTGATCTGAGACAGCCAGCATGGCTTCACCAAGGGTAGATCTTGCCTGACCAATCTGGTGGCCTTCTACAATGAAGTGACGGCATCGGTGGATGGGAGGAGGGCGATGGATGTCATCTACCTGGACTTCTCCAAAGCCTTTGACAGGGTCCCTCATCACATCCTTCTCTCTAAATTGGAGAGGTATGGATTTGAAGGATGGACTGTTTGGTGGAATAAGAACTGGTTGGCTGGTCACAGCCAAAGGGTTGTAATAAATGGTTCTATGTCAGGGTGGAGGCCGGTCACAAGTGGTGTCCCCCAAGGCTCAGTCCTGGGACCGGTGCTCTTCAATGTCTTTATCAATGACATAGACGATGGAATCGAGTGCACCCTCAGCAAGTTTGCAGATGACACCAAGCTGAGTGGTGCAGTCGATACATTGGAAGGAAGGGAAGCCATCCAGAGGGACCTGGACAGGCTGGACAAGTGGGACCACGAGAACCTAATGAGGTTTAACAAGGCCAAGTGCAGGGTGCTGCACTTGGGCCGGTGCAGTCCCAGGTATTTATACAACCTGGGGGAAGAAGTACTTGAAAGCAGCCCTGCGGAGAGGGACTTGCGGGTCCTGGTGGATGAGAAGCTGGACATGAGCCAGCAGCGTGTGCTGGTGGCCTGCAGGGCCAACTATGTTCTGGGCTGCATTAAAAGAGGAGTGGTCAGCAGGGAGAGGGAGGTGGTGGTCCCCGTCTGCTCAGCTCTTGTGAGGCCCCATCTGTAGTACTGCGTCCAGGCCTGGGGGCCCCAGCACAAAAAGGACGTGGAGATCTTGGAAAGAGTTCAGAGGAGGGCGACCAAGATGATCAGAGGGCTGGGGCACCTCTCCTATGAGGAAAGGTTGAGGGAACTGGGCTTGTTTAGTTTGGAGAAGAGAAGGCTCTGGGGAGACCTCATTGTGGCCTTCCAATACTTGAAGGGAGCGTATAAACAGGAGGGGGATCGATTGTTTGCGAGGGTAGATAGCGATAGGACAAGGGGGAATGGTTTTAAGCTGAGACAGGGGAGATTTAGGTTAGATATTAGAAGGAAGTTTTTCACACAGAGGGTGGTGACGTACTGGAACAGGTTGCCCAGGGAGGTTGTGGATGCCCCCTCCCTGGAGGCATTCAAGGCTGGGCTGAACATAGCTCTGGGCAGCCTGGTCTAGTGGTTGGCGACCCTGCACTCAGCAGGGGGGTTGAGATGCGATGATCTTTGAGGTCCTTTTCAACCCAGGCCATTCTATGATATTTCTACAAAAATACAGAAAATGTGGATTCCGGTACTTCATGTTGTGCTCTTCAAGATTACAGTGCATTAGGGTAACTTTTAAAGGTGTTTTTTTTTTAAGAACTCATAACCATGTTATTGATAGAATTAAAGAACTTCAGCTCTGTAGCCTGTCTTATATCTGGTACATATTAAGCATACTGTTTTAATGTTTTTTTCTCATACTTTAGAGAGTATAAAAAATTTCAGCTGAAATACTTAAATGGACTTATTTCAGTTTAGTTTATTTTTTTCTTCGACTTGTTATTCTGGCTTTCTTACATTTTATTTTGATATTAAGATCAGTTAAGATTACTGTTATGTAAAAATAATAGCTTAAATTTTTTTAAAAAAAATCTGTCAGCAGAAAATTTTGGCTTGTTGAATTTCCATGAAGTTTCCTTTTATTCTACTACAATTTCCAAATTAATGAGTGATGAGGCAGCTGCATAAAAAAGTGTGCATCTTCAAAAGGTGATTCAAGTAACAGAACAGAAGAATGAACTGGTCATTGCAAGGTTGTGACATTTTGTGTTCTCTGAGCTGCCTTTTTCTAACTGGAAAAACACTGGTGCTTAAAACAGAGATACCTGCAGATAGCCTTTTATTTGTAAAAATCCCTGTTCCTCAGATCATATGTCTGATCAGCTTTGGCTTGTTTCTGAAGTCATAATTTCATAGGTGAATGAGCTTGAATAATGTCTTCAGTTTGATAGGGACAAACAAGCTTTTGTTCCACACCAGTGCCTTTTCTTTACTCCTATTCACAACTCTTTGAATAAGCACATTTATTCCAGCCAGTATCAAGAAAATCTAATATGGGTTACAATTTCAGCTCATCTATGATGCCTTTACTTTGCTGTCATCAGTTTGGGGGGAGCAAAGATGAAATATGTAATATTTGAACATGACATACAAAACATTCCAGAATGAGCATAATCAACAAATCCCATAGTTGCTGACTGTGGGTTTTGAGAGGGAAGCTGCAAAGGCTGGGAGAACAGCATTTAACAGATGCCACTGCAGTATATGGCTGACTGCAAAGGAACATTTTAAAATTAATAATTAATATGCCCTAGATATACTAGAGGTGCTTGACAGAACATAAATAATCATTCTCCCCAAAGCCTCCAATCTAAATTTTAGAAAAGAAACAACAACAACAAAAAGGATAGAGACAGATCTGTTTAAACATTGTGTTATTATTCCGTAATGTATATGAGATAAAGAACATACATTTGCCTGTGCCTGGACTGTTTATTTTGAGCACTTAGAGAGGAGTGTTTTCCAGGAGATCCAAGAGAGGGAGAATCAGACATTATATACATAAGACTAAAGGGGACCTCTCATGCAATTATATACCACCATGCCATATGGTCTCTTTTATAAATGATCATCTCCATATGAAAAATTACTCCCACTTGGAGAATGTTCTAGATTCTGGAGAGATGAAATTCTGGAACTTTTAGTTTCCAGCCTAAATGTATTCAGCCAGTTTACCGACTTATTTTTGTGCAAAGACTATCAATTAATTTAAATGCTTACTTCTTCACAGACTACTGAACAGGAATGGTAATCCAGCCACTTTTCCTTGATATTTCTGTTATCATTAATGTATATTTCAAATCAGTTGTAAAATAGATGTAGGCAAATCTTTTGGAAACTTCCGAAGATATGATTTCAAAAGGCTGAAATGCAGGCAAAACCTCTTCAGATTTGTTTGAAATGAATGGTTTTACCATGCCACCCACTAAACTCTGGGAAGTAACAGAGAAGTCAGTGTGACATGAGAAATAAAATAGGGAGTCGAACTGACACAGAAAAAAAAAAACAAAGAAGAAAATCGAGTAAACCCATGGAGAGGTTTTTAATGGGTTGTCAAAGCGAATGAGGAACCATTAGGTTTGCTCTTGTTGATGTGGTCATTTTAATCTGTGCTTTTTAAAATTAAAAGCAGTTAAGGATGTGGCAGAATTCTGATCCTGCCAGATGCCTAAAGCAAAAACTGTGTGAACCAACAGAGAAAGATGTTGTGATCATCACTGTCACTGTGAAACCCCTTTTGGAGATAGCAGTTATATGGGAGACAATTTGCAAATTTAGAGGGGAAACCGATCTAATTCAGTACACGTGGAGATGGCACCTTTTATTGTACTGCTCCCATTTCTCAAGCCATGAATCAGTGCTGCTGACTTATGCTCCCTCTTTTGTTGTCCACTGGAGCTCTCTTTGTGTAAAAGACCTATTCCTCTCATTGTCTTGATGGTCTGTTTCTCTTTATTTATCTAACAGCACAAAAAATTGTAAGCTGCACATAGCTGAGTGTGCCCTTAGCTTTTTCATAAGTGCTTTGGTGGAATATTACAGAGCTGAGTGATGCTGTACAAATGTGGAATCCAGATGCTGTGCTCTCACTAAAGCTTTATACAGTCATACCTATGAAAAATTATTTACCCATGGACTGCTTGGCAATCCACTTAGCCTTCTGAAGGCATGCCACCTGGTCACTGTCCCGACGTCTGCCGCATTGCTGATCTCCCAGAGCTGGCAGCTTGTTTAAATTCAGACTGGGCTTCTCAAGACAGTCCAACACTCCTTTATTAATAGGCATCTTGACTTGAAGTGAATTTTAAGTAGATAATTAGTTAGACCAACAATTTCCTATGCTCTCATAATTAGTGTTTAGCACGTTTGTTTCTGCTCTCCAAACAGAATTCTGTCCTGCACAGAACCACAAACTACCTCAAATCCAACATGAAGCAAATATAAGGGATGCTCCAAAAGTAATGCCTCCCATTTTATGATGTTGGCTCATGACATCAGAGGCAGATGTTGGTGGTATGACAGTAGAAGCTGAACCTTCCTACCAATATTCTGTTACATTTTGTTGCCATGTGACAGATGGCAGCAGAGGGGCAGTCGGACAAAATGGTATCTGACATGGAAGCGTGTAGGAAGCAAAGGTGTGGAATTTAATTTCTCCCTGCGGAAAAAAATGGCACCCACTGACATTCATCAGTGCTTACTGAACGTTTGTGGTGACCAAACTGTGGCTGTGAGCAAGGTGAAGCAGTGGGTGTTGTGTTTCAGCAGTGGTGACAGTGGGTCACATCTGCTTGTGCAGATATTTACAAGTGTGTCATGCAGGCTCTTGTTCATCACTGGTGAAAATGCATAGCTAATAGTGGCGCCTATGTTGAAAAATAGTGTTTTGTAGCTGAGAATTTACTCTATCAAGCAGTCTTATTGTTCTCTTTGTATCTGTTATTGTTTCCATGGTAACAAATAGGAGGCATTACCTTCAGAGCGACCTATGTACATAAGTGTCATCATGTGTCAACATATGTCAACATAAGTCTTATTTTTCTCATCCGTGGAACTTCAGCCACTGATCTTACGAGCTACTGCATAATTTGGACTTCATGGAAAATCTTATGACAGCTCATTAACACACAAGTCTGAGTGAGCCAGCACAGTCTAAGCACCCCACTTGTGTTCAGTCAGAAGCTAGTTATTTTCCTCATTACTATCAAGCCAGCCTCAGTGTCACAGATGTGACACAAAACATTGCGTACTATTCTTCAGCGCTGGCATCATTAGAAAAGGTTTTGGCAGCAGCCAGAAAGAAAACAACCATATGCTCCTTCTTAGAGTTCTTGTTGCTTCTTTGCACCTAACCTCAGCTGCAAAAGAACCATGATATGCACTGAGGAATGACTTCAAAGAATACTTCTCAGTAATCATGTGGTTTTCAGACTAGTAGTTATCAACACATACTGTATAATCTGTTGTTTCTCAGTTCCATGAGGCACACGCTGACATGTAGTCAGCTGTCCTGTCAAAGCAGTGGTGGTTGCTCAATGAATTTCTCTCTGGGGCTGCCCAGTATTCCTTCTTCACTCTCAGTAGCCAAAAGTTACCTCCTTTTTAAAACCATTTATCCATTGAATTTTTATTAGAACCATATTTTGTTGCGGCAGAAGTCTTTCTCAAACAAAACAGTAATTGGCATGAACAAGGATGACAAATCTGGTCCCAAATTATTGATTTGGAATGATTACAGAAGCATTTTTCACATTAATGGTGAGCATAGTGTTATGACATAATGAGTTGTTAAGTTACATAAATCATACTGAAGTTTAGTTGTTTCAACTCTTTAGAGCTCAACTATCCCACGGGGAAGTTTTTTTTTTTTACTTTAAAGCAAAAAATATTTTAGATAGTTCAGAATTCCAGTATTGCTTTTCCTGGCTTTTTGTTTTAGATAAAATGTTATGCCTGCATGAGAAAATTAAAATATGTGAATTATCACTGAATAATCAATTAACAGTACAGAATTTGAAAGCTGAGAAATACAGCAGCTAGGTATGCTGTCTCTGTAAAATATAACAGTGCTTTATTTTTTGTTTATAGCATATGTAGATTAAATAATTCTCCAACTTTCATCTGAAATTCGATTTAAAACAAGAAATTGAATTTTTCCATAAGAAATCAAGTGTAGCTGTAAAAAATCTTGAGAATTTAAATGTCTTCCTTCCTTCCTTCCTTCCTTCCTTCCTTCCTTCCTTCCTTCCTTCCTTCCTTTCCTTCTTTCCTTCTTTCTTTCCTTCTTTCTTTCCTTCTTTCTTTCCTTCTTTCTTTCCTTCTTTCTTTCCTTCTTTCTTTCCTTCTTTCTTTCTTTTGTATAAATAGAGTTATTTTACAACAAAATGAAAGCATGCTTTTTTTTTTATGTAATAATTCTATCCTGGAAAATAAAACTGTAGATTTTCAACTTTTTTGGCCTTACAGCACTGGTGAAAATAACAATGGAATCCCTTCAGCAAACCACAGCCTTGGAAATGCCACTGAAGGTAGGAACAACTCTGAATTTCCACCTACTGTCTCAAGCATATGTAGTTTTGTATGTTATTGTCATCATATTAAGAATCTAGAGATAACTACTTTGACTTTCACTTCAAAGGTTTCGTGTTCGTATTTGCAGGTAATATCTTTTTGGAATTATCATAAGAATTCTAAAGAAAAAATAATTGAAAGAAACTCAACCTCTGTTTCAAAAAGCATGAGTGTAGTATACTCTTTGTCTTAGCTATACAGTACAGTAATTTCAAAATTCATTTTTGGATTTTGGCTCTGGGCAGCCTGGTCTAGTGGTTGACAACCCTGCACACAGCAGGGAGGTTGAAACTAGATGGTCATTATGTTCCTTTTCAACCCAAGCCATTCTATGATTCTATGATTTCATTTATTGCCATGAAATTTCTGCTGGGTGTGGTAGAATGAGAAATATTGCCTTAATAAGCATTCTAAAATGTGCCAGTCATTCATTACTGCTGAAAAAATATTGCAAAAGATCTTTCTTCAGTAATTTTCACTTAGAAAACAGATCTTTTTGACATTTCTGAGTGGATGCCTAACATGCAAAATCACTTGTTCCGGTTTGAAGTATACAACATTGTCTACTTGAACAGCATCTGTAACAGATGAGTAGCTGGCTAGACAGCTACTGTATCTGTGTTTCCATTGTATCTAATTGTAATTCTTATATAATGTAACTATATTTTTCTTCCTACAAGGTTGATGTCCTTTGCTGCTAGCTCGCTGCTCAGCTTTTGTTGTTTGATAAGGGATTTCAGTCTCTGGAATCCCTAAACTGAGTAAGAGAGCAATAGTCGAAGAGTTTCCTTTTGCCTGAGAAATTGAGTACTTGATGTTGTCAGATAACTCATTCTCCAGTGTCGCTGAATGACATCTGGGAACAGAAACAAATTTATTCTGTTTATTTCAGAAATACTTACAACGTACAGACTTGCATTAACGGGAACAGTTGGAAAAGAAAATCAGTAGATAAAGTCTAGCTTATATTCCTTCCCCCAGGTCTTCCATTTCACCATTTGTGAGGCTGGCCTTCCCTTGAGGTCTTGTAGTTGCTTATTTCTGCGTCCCAGTGGAGCTCATCTTTCCCATAAAAGCTGAGAGAGAAGAATGAGGAGTGTCTGAGATCTTAGTTACTCTTTCTTGTTCTCCACACTGGAATCTCCACCTCCTTGTTCACTTAACTCTTGTGAAAACTTTCACGTATCTTACCAGATTCTCTTACACCTTTTGACCATACTAGGATTACACATTTCTTACACTGACACTCTCAAAGTTTATAAGCAACGTTTATATAGGTTGCTTACATTGCAAACTCTGCTTGCCTAGCATCTTTGATACAACTTCCTTAAAAACAAAGCAAAACCAAACCAAACCAAAACAAAAAGACCATATAAGGTATACTACATGTAGACGTTTTGTAATAACAATATAGGCCTAACCATGATGTATAGGACTTCTGGCACTCATGCTGCTGTAAGATTCGTGCTGCTGCAAGATTCATTAAAATAAGTGTGGGATTACTAGTAGTATATAAGGTGAATAGCAAAACTGCAGTCCTTCCTTGATAGTTTTGGGACACCCTTTCTTGCAAACATTGTCAGAGACAACATCACTCATACTTTGACTGAGAAAGTCACTGACATGAAATCATAGAATCATAGAATAGAATCACCAAGGTTGGAAAAGACCTATAAGATCATCCAGTCCAACCATCCAAAATAAAATATGAACAATATAATTGGCTTGTAAGAAAGAAATGTTTGCACATAATGAGAACGTTCACAGTTACACAGCCTAAATACCATTTCAAAGTTACCTACTGCAGACTAACCACTGGCAGAAGTTCATCAAACTGTAGCACATAGCGTGGTTCCTTTCATATACCAGAAGTGTCTGGCACCACATGCTGACAAATTCACCTAGGTGCATTAGCAAATGGATTCTATATGTCAATCCTATGAGAATCGTGGTTCTCTTTTAAATGACAACTGCATTTTAATGGGTAAAAAAGGAAGTCTTGGACAATAGGTGGTTTTCTGGGGTTTTGAAAGATGTGGACATTTTCATAAGCAGTAGAAGTATGTGGAGATGAATGTTTTCTTATCCTTGTTTTGGTCTCATTTTCCCAAGTGAATTACCGTAGGAGTCATGACATACTTTTACTCCTACTGCACGTTAGGCTACACACATCATGAAGATACTTCATCTTCCTCTGAAACATCCAAAATGGATCAATGGCAGAGACCACATACAAACCATAAAGTGTAAACAGTTTCATCTCACTGAAGAATTTGAGACTGATCTTTTTTAAAAAGTCTGTATTTTTGTTCATGTTATCTTTCTGTACAGTAAATACATATTTTAGGATTAGAGACGTTGAAGATGAAAAGATTTTTCTGAAATGCTCCTGCTTTCCTTCAGCACACTTGCCTCGACTAAATATGTATTATGTGCCCTATTAATATGAATGTTATATTTTAATATGGAAGAAAGATGTCATTAAAGTAGAGCACACATGTCATTGTACTATGGAGAGATATCTTCTTCTTCTTTGAGGAAAAGGATTCTTTATCTTTGAAGTAGCTTCTTTTCCAAAATGTAGTCCTTCCTAATGAGGCAGCTTTCGTGTCAGAATATCTACTGTACTACACCAGTAACTGCAAAACAAACTGAAACAAAGCCAAGGCAACAACAAACATACCCCAGGACTCTAGAAGTGGATGATTTTTAAAAAGTAGCATCTTAATCAAAATTGTAATTGCAATTAAGTGTTACTGGATGTGAAGAACATTTCACATTGATAGGTGTGTAAACTAGAGCGTTATCAACATTCAAAGGGAAAGCAAAAATAATAATCTTGCTCTAAGTGATGTGTTTGTTTAATTTTTTTGTTGTTGACAGGTTCCCTTGAAAGTGATTCTTACCACTGGGAAATCATGGGGGTGTATGACAGAATTGCAGGAGATGTAAAGCAGTCATCGGGGATGTTATTCAGTACCCGTACACCTCATTGGCCTATGCTGATTCCTCGCTGAATCACTAGGCAACAGCGCTGCTGGATCTTTCATAAGCACCTAATACTCTGCATGTGAATTTTTTTACTTCATTTTGTCTGTAGCCCTAGGCAACAGCAGTGAGATAAAACTGGATTTTACCAGTTCATTGTGTTTCCTTTAGCCAAGGTAACCAGCAGGGAGCTGCTTTTGTTCACAGCTAAATTGCTACATGCAAGAAATGAAGCAAGACAATATTAACCCTTTGAGAACATGACAGATATATTTGAGTTAAATGGATGTTTAGATTTTAGTATTAAATGTTTTTTGAAGTGCTTTTGTAAAAATACTTATAATCTGGAATTAGAATGACACTGTATGAACTGTACCAGCAGCTGCTTAACTGTTGCATTCTGCTTATTCTGTAATTTGTGAGTAGATGGCAGCTGCTCACATACTGAATGTCTTTTTCCAGTGACTTAGAAAAGAGTTCCTTAGAAGTGAAGAGTTTTCACTTTACTTCGTACTTAGGATTTTAGAGTAGAACAAGTAAACAAAAACTGCATTAAATGTATAAAAAAATAGCCAGATTGTTGTCAATTCTATTAATTTCAAACTCAGATTGTACATTGTAGCTTTAGCATACTTTAGAGAAGGTATTTCAGTTTCACCTAATCTATTATTTTTATTACTGATATAATGCTAAATGTGGTATAGGTAAATTTTGAGATTCAGAGTGATACTTTAAAGGATTCAGGCTTCTTCATTGTTTGGATTTGTTACTGATATTTTGTTGTTCTGTAGAGTTTATTCTTTAAGTAAGTTTGTTTCATAAATCTTTACTGGTTGCCAAATTCTGTGTCTGTGATTGTGGAAGATGAAACTATCCTTAACATATACTAATTATTTGGATGTTGAAGTCAAGCAAAAAATTTTTATGAGATGTTCGGTATCTTTCAGCATTAGACCTCAAATAATCAAAGTAGTATAATTTAAATTTTATATGTGTTTAGTTACAGAGATTTTGCATCAGTTTTCATTTCTATCCTTAAACAATTTTGCACTACCCTTAAAGGCATTGACTATTGACCATTGCATATGACTTGTACATAGCCTGTCAGATGAAGTGAGTTAGTTATTTCTAAAAATTCTTATTGCTATAAAATTAGCAGTGGTCATGTAAGCAAAGTCAGAACATTTTACATATTAATTGTGGGTCTCTTTGGGTGGGAGGCTGAGAGATTGATAACAGAGACTGTGATCTCCTCTCAGCACCATGTTTGCCCTTTCTGCTTTTACAACTTTTCTTCCTGTTTTTAAGCCTCCCAAAAGGAAGACAACTAAATAATAAGGTTTATCATACATCTGAGGGTTCATTTTGTATAGGCTAGTGCGAGGGCATAGGACAAGCTGGTTCAAGTTTGGAGGACTGTTCAAGCCCAGGATTTCAAGGCTTGGTGCAGTTTGTGTCCCCACAACTTGCAGGATGTATACCAGGAACTCAAGATATCTTTTAGTACTCCGGATTCACTAGTGAAGAAACAGTGTTTTCCTCCAGTTATAGGCCATGAGTGAACTGGCATATATAGATTTATTGTGCGGGGAGCAGATCTCTTTGATGTTGTACATGCAATAATCATCAGCTGTACTATGAAACAGCATAGATACTGAGATGTGTTCTTCAGTCTTTCCCTTCTCTTCTCTATGGCTAGCCAGATGAGTACCTAGTCTTCACTGTTTAGCCTATTCTACTGTGTTAAGGTATCAGTTTTGTGGATTATTAGATTTTTCAGAACACACTGAAGTTGACTTCAAAGATCCTCCCTGGATCAGTTTTTGACTCATGAAATCCCACATACTGGGAAAACTGATCACTCTCTGGGGCAATTGCTTTTACTTTGCATTCCATTCTTGCTGCCTTCCATCCTATACTGCAAAATAGGTTTTGGGAACACTTGTATCTTTCAAACTCTTGAATAGCAGAAATATTTCTCTCTTTACTGCGCAATCATTTCCTTGTACAAGCTGCTTGAGATAGGGTAGTGTTTGCTATTAGTTTCCCAACAAGGACCACTGGACAAGGCATTGGCTTTACTTTGTTTGTGTACTAACCTATGTATTACTATAAATTCAGAGCAGTACAGTTTTTCTAAACCTGCGGTAAGAGACCCTGCAGCATGCCTGAATCTAAAGAGCTGTTATGTGGAAGCAGAGCCAGTCCTGACCACCAGTTTCCTCCCAAACAAATGTAGGTGAAAATGTTCTGTATTTGATGACTGCCAGGAATTCCTTTCGGGTGGCACAATAATTTCACACCACTGAACTCAAGAATCTTATTATTATAAATGACCACTTTTTCATGTTATTTTGGTTTGGCATGAAGGGGACTGTAAAACATGGGTAGGCTGGAGCAGGAGCAATCATAAGAGCCCTTTTCAATCCCTAAAACTCTCAATTTGACCTCTGAAATGATTCCCTCTTTCTCAAAATCTATGGAATGATACTGGGAGAGCAACAAACAGAACTTCTGTTTGAAGCACAGAAGAACTCTACAGAAGTAGGGCTTAAGAAATATGGGGAAACAGATTACAGAAAAAAATGGAAGATGGGAATAGCTGACTCTCCATAGCTTTAGTGGGTGGAAATTTCCCTAACTGATACTCTGAACACAGTAAGAACCCTGTTTAAACTGCTTTATGTCTTTGGCTTTAGTTTTTGTTTGTCACATAGAGCAGTGGCAAAGGAGTACTACTTGAAAACCCTCTAACTCATTTTCTGTGAGAAATGTAATAGCACAGCTATTTGCTGGTATTTGCATGGCTGTAGCATGACCAATATGTATCTGCTGAGGATTTGAGTTTTTCTATGTGCACCTAACACTATGAAACAATAACACTCTGATCTTGAACGTTGGTCCAAGGTAACCATAGTGAAAACCACAATAGCCATAGTTCAAGAACTGGTCTCATGATAAATGAGCAAGACATTTACACGTGGGAAAAGGAAACACAGCACATTGATATTTTTTGAAAACTGAGAGTAGATTAAGAAGGGGAATCTGCTGGAGCATCCAGGACGAGATTTATTTTTGGTATTGATTAAGAATAATCCCTTACAAGTAAATTAATTTCCTATATCAGATCTGCAGGCCTGATATTTTTAATCTGATCTGAAAATAAGGCCAAGGAATGAGTTGAAGATTGAATTAAGCCTTTCTGATATATTCCCTCAGTGTCCTAACATGTCTCTTCTGTCTTTCTCATTGAAGACCAGACTAGATAAGGCCCTGAATAACCTGGTCTTGTCCTCATCACTGACCCCACATGGAACAGGAGGTGGAGTGAGGAAACTTGAGCTTGCCTGTGATTCTCTGTCACTCTTCAGCTGAACAGCAGTAGTCATCTGCATGAAAGGCAAAACAGAAATTCCCTTCAGATATTCTCCTGTACCTCATTAAAGAATACAGAGCTGTACCAGAAGAAGCCCCAGAAATGTCTGGGGATTTCATTCCTCCTTCCCACCTGTGTTGCCTTACTCTGTGCCAGCATTTACTATATTTCCTGGCTCACACACTCACTTCTGGTTGGCATACTTCCTTTTGCTATTAGCAGGTTGTCAGAAACATTCAAAGAGTGAAAAAGAATCCGTTCTCATTTCTACCATTCTGCAATAGTTTTAGTAGCTAGAGTGTGTCTGGAATTAAAAATAAGTTCCAATTATATACAGTCTTTGCTTTCCTGGGAAAGTTACACAGTCTGATTGGCTCATTTCTACTGAAAATCAGCTTGTTCTCTTAAGACGTCTTTGAAGGGCACTTCTACTGGCCATTTCTGTATCAAGTATCAATTGTTATCAATTATTATCCAAGCAATCTGTTATCTTGTCTGCTCTCTCAGTCATACAGACTTGTGCTTTGAATTCTGGAGCTCTAAATTCCAGCTGAACATTTCCACATTTTGGTATGTTTATCCACGTCACCTTCTCCGTTCAAGAATTACATGGTTAATATATAGGTTCTTTCATCCTTACCTTTTTATAGAATCACAGAATATAGGATTATTTCTGTTGGAAGGGACCTTTAAAGGTCCCTTTTCTATTTTCACTGATGCTTAATCCATTGCTCACCCTTCCCCTGCACTTCAGTAAGAGTAAAATTCTTACTAGTAACAGACCAAAAGTTTTTTTTTTTTTTTTTTTTTTTTTTTTTTAAGTTACATATCTTTCTACTTCTAACCTTTGTGCCCTGAGCTTTCTACAGTCATCCATTTGGAATGGCATTTATGATACTCTTCTGAGAAAACCAGTTTTTTTTTTTTGTTTTTTTTTAACTTGTCATTCATTTCTTGATCAGTTTTTCCATGGCATCGAAAACTGACTGAAGAAGTTCTCTTTTACCCCCTTTGTTTTTTGGCAAATTCACCGGCTGCACTGAATTTCACACTTTCTAATTATTCAGAAGTGTCATGCATCGGATTACAATCCTATTTTCCAATCTGTGTGCTAAGCAGAGAACAGTGCTTACAGGCTCCTGATAATCTTCCTCCATCCTCCCCTCAAGTGACTGCTGCTTCTCACATTGCATTTCTGCACTGAATTACTGGAAGAATGAAGCAGAATTAAACACCTTCCTAGATTACCTTAGCCTCCTTGCGCTGATCCATTTGTCCACCTCCATTTGATGGACAGTTAGTTCATCGCTGAATTATTATAAATGTCTTACTGGTATCTGTCTAGGTGAAGAACACAAGTGTCTTCAGGATTTCTGCCAGAAGTTTTTTCCCCTTCTTTTCTTAACTCTCAGCTGTGCCTCAGTGCCAGCTCCAATTCATGATTGGCTCCAAATTGTGTAAGAAGAACACCTATAAGAACTTTGTTTCTTTGCACTGAATAAACTCTGTAGCAGCCTGAAAGCTGGGCCACCCTACTTGCCTGCAAGCAATCCCAATCTCTGTTTATCTTCCCGTCCATTCACTAGAACTGTGATGTTAAATTAAATAAGCCTCCTAGGGAGCTTTTCCCTTTAAATATAATGAGCTTTTGTAACACTCGAGCTAGGGGGAAGTAGTCAACATCTTCCCTTGGGGCCTCTCTGGGAGAGGGATGAGGTTAAAAAAAAAAGTGTTGAAAATGTAGTGCTTTAGTTCAATTCTCTGTGTTGTGCTGCTTCTGGTACTGTGGTTTGTGATACAGTTGGTTGTTCTTTTGGAGCTGATTTCTTTTAGTTCTTTCACTTGTTCTTGTGTTTGATCTAAGCCTTAACCTTTCCCTAGCTGTCTCCATATCCCTTAGCACCTTTTTTTCCCCCCCACGGTAATCAGGTTGGTAGTCACCCCTTTAGTTCATCTTAAGCCTTTGGTCTCAGTCACTTACTTTTCTCAGACGTATCTAAAATTCCACAACAAAACAAATATTTTATGTTAATGTCATCTCTTTTTTTCCCCCCCTAGGTAGTTTCTGGACTTTGTGTATATTTTCTTTGTAGAATTTAAATCATGTTTTACTCCTTCTGGCCAACAGGTTTATATTTTTAAAAGATTTTATCACAGTGGGATAATAGTATAAAATAAAATCAGAGTTATAAACACCCTCACGTGTGAGGAAAGACTGAAATTTAAATTTACCATTGAGAAGTCTGAGCAGAGACCTGAAAGCATTCATCCAGCATGCACTGGGTTGTTATGAAGAAGATGGCAATAAACTTTTCTACACGTCCCCTGGAAACAGAATGAGAAGTCAAGGGCTTAAATTTCGCCAGCTGTAACTAGGGAAGATGTTAAGACTTTCTAATGAATGCTTATGGTAATTAATCATTTTAATGGACTTAAGTAAAGCTTGTTGAATCTTTTTTACTGTACCTTCCCAGAAAAGGATAGACAATGATCTGTCAGAAAAGGAGTTTAGTTGATCCTGCTTCAGGACAGGGAAAATGGATGGAAAGGATCGTGATGGGCTATGCAACTGTAGTTGTGGCTTCTAGAGTTAGTGTCTCAAGAATGTTAGGTGTATTGCCCTAAAAAGTGGCACGGGATCTTCATTGGCACCATCAAATCAGACCGTCAGTTTACATCTCTAATAAAACATGACAGTGCTGCCAATGCAATGTGTGCTACCAGTTCTGGGCAGACTCTGTGCTAATTAAAAATAAATAAAACTCCTTGCCATATGTATAATTGAAGTTGGCTCCAATTGGAGCTGGGGCAGGAGCAGATGACTATTAAAGATCCTTGCCCAGAAGAGTTCTCCTGAGTTTAAGGAGCTACCAGCAACAGACTGAAGCACTCTGTCTTCCTATTGAGCTGTCTCCAGCTAGTCTCATTCAGTTCAGTTCTGTGTCCAGCTGGACAACAGTGCCAGCTTCAAATCTACATCAAAGCAAAGGAGTCCATAATTATATTTTTAGATCTCTGGTGTACTGGGATGTAGAAACTGGAGCTTTCTGATGGATTCTCTCTTAACCAGTGCAGAGAGATTTTACTTCATGTAGATAAAAAGTGACTAAGGATTTTTCTTCCGCCTCATTGTTTATCTTTAAAGGAGCTTGCCCTTTTGATAAAGCAAAAAAGTAGTATCCAAACTCTCAGTTTCCCTTCTCACTGCACATGGCCCTACCTGCTGCTGACAGGATGCATCTTCAACTAATGAAGATGAAACTCTCAGGTAAGGAGACACCCACACTGGCAGCCTTTGTCTCCACCAGATGCACTTCGAACGTGACAGTGTTCAGTTGGCCAGAGTTCTTATACATTCTCTAATGCTATAATGTGATGGGAAGTACAGTGATAGTAGCAGGGTGGTACAATCCTAGGCTGCAGCAAATGAGAACAAGCCCAAACGCAGCAGCTATGTACACAGAAACAAAGGAAGTAAAATTGCTTACCTTTAGAATGCCTCCAGGAGGCAGAGATCTCCAGCAAAATATCCTCACCTCCCCTGCCAACCCTTAAATGAGGTCTGGGAAGACGCGGATCCTGGCTCCACGCCTTCTGGTCACTCAGGGGCATTGCATGCACCTGAGCTCCACTGGGTTGACCCTGCCTTCCCACCAGGTGTTCGATCACTGGTTCAGGCCCTGACTTAGCATTTCCGCTACACTCTTAAAATACTATTTTCGTGCATCTTAACATGCCTAAGGTACAAAGTTAGAATATTCTAGATCTTTTCTTGCTTCACTTTTGAAAAAAAAGAAACCCACATGTCTATGCAGCATATGAGATGGAATCACAAAAAAAAAAAAGAAGACTAAAAACATCACAGTACTCAGCCCTGTGTGTGGTGTTTAACTATCTAGTCAAACTTATAACATCGCTGTGAGCCATCTATGTGTTAATTGTTCTCTTAGCCAGAAGCCCTGCCCTTTTCATGTGTGAAGACTCTATTCAATAGCAGAACTATTGCTGCCATTTTGTTTGGGAGTATGGAAATAGCAAAACCACGTGCCTTTTACTTACTCTAAGGTGAGCACCAGGACAGATCCTATGAAAACCAGCTGGGCCTGGCAGGCAGAATGCAAACTGTATTATATCCTCATACCTCTGTATGCAATATGTGCATCAGACTCTTCTAGCAGTCCATGAACTGTTTTATGTATCCCCCCCTGGCAGTCCATTTCCTTTTCATGTGTTTAGTATATACACCCCTGCCACACAGGGAGCTGTTCCAACTTGTAAATGACCCATTGAGCTAGGCAATTTATCTTCCCTTATCTAGAAGTCCAGCTTGGGTCAAATGAACTCGTCACTCCTCTTTTCATCAGCTGTTAATATCGGGATTACTCGGCATTACTCAGCCTGGCAGGAGCAGCAGGAGCTGGCAGGCTGTTAGTGTCACATAGCAGCTTTAGGATCAAGTATACACTTAGCACTCCATAAAATACCTAAGAAAAACCCCATGTTTGCCAGCCTTCTGAATACCTAAGTAGACTGTGAAAAAAAAAATAATCCATGGACAGGAAAGTGTGACTGACTCTGTGCCCCTGGGATTTAAGTGCATTGTTCTGGGATTCATCTCCTGACATTTAATATTCATGGCTTTTCCTTCTGACACTGAGGCAGTTCATTCAGAAGGCAATGAGAGCAATGGGTGCTGCTGCTGCTCCTCCTGGCTTTTTAGCCACACAGTGTAGGAAATTTTTCTCCCTCAAAAGCTTTCAGAATCCATCATCCACAGGAATGCACAAACCACAGGATTACAGGATGCTCTGCTGAGGAGCTTTCTGTGCTCCCTTTGGGGCTGCCCACAGAGTATGAACTGCTCTGCCAGAGAGAGAGCTCAAAAGAAAAATACAACTCCAAGTTACCATATCCCAGACTTTTGTTCCAGGTGCCAATCCAGGGACTGCTTCATTCTTGTAAATGTCATTGTATGTAAGTCAGAATTAACTCTCTGCTCTGTAACTGCCCATAAGTACAACCCAGTGAATTGCATATCTTTTCCTCTGAGCTGGAAGGCCTTTTCCTTTTGGCATCGCTTCTGCACTACCCTCTCTATCCTTCTTTGTGCTCCACACTAATGGTACAGAAGCAAGCTCCCCCTCATTGCCTTCTCACTCAAATCATTTCTGCTATTTTGGTGGGATCTCACAGAATCATACAGGGGCTTGGGTTGGAAGAGACCTCAACAATTATCCAGTTCCCACCCCCTACCATAGGCAGGTTGCCACTCACCAGATCAAGCTGGCCAGGGCCCCATTCAACCTGGCCTTGAGCATTTCCAGAGATGAGGCATCCAAAATGTCTCTGAGCAGGCTGTGCCAGGGCCTCAGCACCCTCTCAGTGAAGAATTTCCCCAACTTCTAACCTAAATCTCTCCTTTTTAAATTTAAAGCCATTCCCCCTTGTCCTATCACACTCTACCCCCATAAATAGTTCATTTCCCCTCCTGTTTGTAAGTTCCCTTTAAGTATTGGAAGGCCACTCTCAAGTCTCCCCTGAGCCTTCTCCGTAAAACTCATTTCTATTTTGCTATATTTCAGTCCTTTTAACAGACAATTTTCGCAGTAGGTATTATTCACTCCCTCCTCCACCTCCTGCTCCATTTTGCTCGTTGATACTTCAGTGCCTAACAGCTGCCAATGACAGGTTTTGGTTTCTTAGCCTAAGGACATTCTTTTCCCAGCAACAGCAAAGTCTCTTCATACAAAATGTTCTTTTCCAAATCTGCCAGTGTTAAGTATTGTCCTGTTTGTGATGCAGCTAAACACGTTTGTAATAGAGGGGAAATTGTGGAATCTAAATCCTTTCACTTGCCAAAATGAAACTCATGTTTAATCTCCAGATATTCTCCTTTCCAGCCTTGAAGAAATTGGGAAGCAAACCATGTTGCCTGGTTCATAAAGCTATGGCATTAAAAGTCAGTTATGAAGATCTTTTTTGATATGCAGCTGAAAAAAAATATGCATTCTCTTCCCCAAAGAGTAGGTAAAACAAAGGCTAAGGGAAACTGCAGTGCAGGGATCCAAAGCCCTCAAGCCTAATTTGTAGCTTTGGCATCTGCAAGAGGTTTAGAACACCACAGAGTAATGGGATTACTGGCAGTATCCCTCTCAGAGCACATCTCAGAGTGCAGCACGAGTTCTCTACCAAATTTCAGCCAGTGCTTCCATACCCGTAGAAAGAATTCATTTGCAGTAGAGATTCAGGAGCTCAGGGATTCCTCTGCTAGTTACAATAGTGAGGCACTGGCACAGATTGCCCAGAGACAGTGGTGGATGCTCTGTTCCTGGAGACACTCAAGGTCAGGCTGGACAGGCTCTGAGCATCTGATGGAGCTGTAGGTGTCCCTGTTCATTGCAGAGGAGATGGATTAGATGACCTTTAAGGGTCCCTTCCAATTCAAAGGATTCCACGATTCTATGATTCTATGGCTTGAACCTGTCTTCTCCATCTCTACAGCATGTAAATCACACAATCTTTATTAAACTCACTAGCGGTAAAGTGAATGTAAACAGATGTGTGGAACATTCTCTAATCTAGTGAAATGGGACCAAAGAAACAATCCTGAACATCCTCCTTTACTTTGACCTCATTCTTCACATACACAGCTTTTCTACAATAATATACAGCACTGAACCAGCAGTTCTGCAGCCCCTGGCTGGTCACACTAATGCTCACAGAATTGGTTTCATAGACTGCAATTAATGTGGTGGTTTACATATAAGGGGTATTAGGCTATTGCACACAGGTGAAAAAATATTTCTTCATCTTTATCACAAGATTTTTAAGAATAGGTTTCTAACAATGAGTTTTAGTGTACAGGAAGGAAAATCGGACAGCTATACTGAGGTATAATTAATATTAGCATATTCAAATCATGGTAAATTCACAGCTCTTCTCTATCTGATGTGGCTTTTTGTAGGACTTGAGCTTCTGTGCTGTTTTCCCTTACGACTTCTTTACATATGCAAAAAATACTGAAAATCTGTGCGGAAGCTCTGGTGACAAATCCTTTGACACTGTGACATGATGAAGGAACAAACCATCTCGGTGAATAATTTTGCAGTTTATTAGCATATGGAAGTGGTTTGATTAATTTTGCTTAAATGAATGACAAAGAAACTGTTTCATCCTGTATTCTGCTCATTTCACTACTCTTTGTCCTATTGAAATTTATCTTTATTTTTAATTATGCATGGACAGGGCCTATTTCTAAGACCACAACACTGATAATTAATTAAAAGACTACTGCAGAAACAGTAGATAATTGTGTGATTGAGTTGTACTTCTCAGGCATGTTCAGACTCCAGGAAGACAATCTCTTTGGAGAAAGGATATTTATTTTTTTAGACTGCACAGTTCACAAGTGCTTAAGCCATCTCCGTGACTTGTTCATAGGAACTTTACAAACATAACATATAATAAACCTGAATGACTGTGTGTAAGGGAAGAGACAATATTCCTTCCCTCTCCAACTTAATAGCTTCACCAAAATCATGCATAGTCTGGTTGGGCTCAGTCCAAGTTTTGTAAATACAGAGTGTCTCAAATGATGTGATATTCTTATGTGTAGCCAACAGAATGGTATCCTTCATATTCACGAAGAGCACTATGTCATGTATCAAAAATACATGGTTGTATTAGAATAGGAGCAAAGAACCAGGCTGTTTTCACTGAATGCAGTATTTCTGCAAGTCACAGTGAGGGAATCTTGCCAGGATGCCCAAAATATCAAATTGTGGTTCTGAACACTGCACAGACCTGAAGTGTGGAATGGAATTGCAGTCTTCTTCCCAATGGCCAGACTTTCCATGTGATAATCATAGGTGTGATATTGCAATGATAAAGCTCTGATCTAGCATCAGTGAGAAAATGAGTAGCATCTCCATTTTCTGCAGTTTAATGTCTCCAAGGGCCAGCTATACAAGTTTTTGCTGTCTGGAAGCCAAAGCAGCATGACAGATACTGGAAAGTTTTCAAAATATTACATTTTTAGAAATTAGTTTTCAGTGTGATCCATCCTTCCTTCCTTCCTTCCTTCCTTCCTTCCTTCCTTCCTTCCTTCCTTCCTTCCTTCCTTCCT